>NW_027203002.1:0-119058 GCF_024711535.1 Dipodomys merriami | reverse complement strand
GCTAGGGTGAGGCTGAGGGTTAGGTTAGGGTTAGGGTGAGGATTAGGATTTGGGTTAGGGGTAGTGAGGGATAGTGTGAGGATTAGGTTTGGGTTAGAGTTAGGTTTAGGGTTAGGTATAGAGTGAGGGTCAGAGTGAGGTTTAGTGTTAGGATTAGGTTTAGGAATAGGTTTACACTTAGGTGAGGGTTAGGGTGAGGGTGAAGTTTAGGGTTACTTTTAGGTTTAGTGTGAGGGTTAGGGTGAGGGTTAGGGTTAGGTTGAGGGTTAGGGTTAGGGTGAGGGTGAGGCTTAGGGTGAGGGTGAGGGTTAGGGTTAGTGTGAGGGTTAGGGTTAGGCTGAGGGTTAGGGTTAAAATTAGGGTTAAGGTGAGGTCTAGGGTGAGGGTGAGGGTTAGGGTTAGGGTTAGGGTGAGGGTGAGGGTTAGGGTTAGGGTTGGTGTTAGTGTGAGGGTTAGCGAGAGGTCTCAGGTGAGGAATAGGTTTAGGGTTAGTTTTAGGGTTAGGGTGCGGGTAAGGATTAGGGTGAGGGTTAGGGTGTGGTTGAGGGTCTGGGTCAGGGTTAGTGTTAGGGTTAGTGTTAGGGTGAGGATGAAGGTGAGGGTTAGGGTTAGGGTTAGGGTGAGGGTTAAGGTTGGGGTGAGGTTAGGGTTAAGGTTAGGGGTAGGGTGAGGGTGAGGGCTACGTGAGGTTGAGGGTTAGGGTTAGGGGTAGGGTTAGGGATAGGATGAGGATGAGGTTTTGGGTTAGGGTTAGGGATAGGGTGAGGGTGAGGATGAGGTTTAGTGTTAGGATTAAGGTTAGGGTTAGGGTTAGGCTGAGGGTGAGTGTTAGGTTGAGGAGAGGGTTAGGTTTAGGGTTAGGGTGAGGGTAAGGGTGAGGGTGAGTTTTTGGGTTAGGGTTACTTTTACATTTAGGGTGAGGGTTAGGGTGAGGGTTAGGGTAAGTTTGAGGGTTAGAGTTAGGGTTAGCGTTAGGGTTAGGGTTATGGTGAGGGTTAGGGTGAGGCTAAGGGTTAGGGTGAGTGTTAGGGTGAGATTGAGGGTCTGGGTCCAGATTATTGTTAGGGTTAGGGTGAGGGTGAAGGTGAGGTTTAGGGTTAGGGTTAGGGTGAGGGTAAGGGGGAGGGTTAGGTTTATGAATAGTGTTAGGGTTAAGATTAGGCTGAGGGTGAGGGTGAAAGTGAGGGTGAGGTTTAGGCGTAGGGTTAGGGTGAGGGTTAGGGTTAGTGTGAGGGTTTTGTTGACTTTGAGGGTAAGGGTTAGGGTGAGGTTAGTGTGAGTTTGCGGGTAGGGTTAGGGTTATGTTGAGGGTTAATTTTGGGGTTAGGGTTAGGGTGAGGGTGAGGGTTAGGCTTAGGGTGAGGGTCAGGATTATGATGATGGTTAGGGTATAAGGGTCAGTGTGAGGTTTTGAATTAGGGTTAGTGTTAGAATGAGGGTTAGTATGAGGGTTAGCTTTAGGGTGAGGGCTAGGGTGAGGGTGAGGGTTAGCTTAGGGTTAGGTATAGGGTGAGGATTAGGGTTAGGGTGAGGGTGAGCATTAGGCTGAGTGGTAGGATTAGGGGTATGGTGAGGTTAAGGGTTAGGGTGAGGTTTAGGGTTAGGATTAGGGTTAGGGTGAGGGTTAAGGTGAGGGAGAAGGTTAGGTTTAGGATGAGGGTGAGGGTTAGGGTTAGGGTGATTGTGCGAGTTAGGGTTAGGTTAAGGGATAGGGTGAGGGTGAGGGTTAGGGTTAGGATGAGGGTTAGGGTTACTCTCAGTGTGAAGGTTAGGGTGAAGGTTAGGGTTAGGGTTAGGTTTAGAGTGAGGTTTAGGGTTTGGATTAGGGTGAGAGTTAGGGTGAGGTTTAGGGTGATGGTGAGGTTTAGGGTCAGCGTTAGTGTTAGGGTGAGTGTTAAGGTGAAGGTTAGGGTTTGGGTTAGGGTGAGTTTGAGGGTGAGGGTTAGGGACAGGGTTAGGGTGATGGTTAGGGATAGGTTTAGTGTTAGGTTGAGGGTTAGGTTTGGGTTAGGTTGAGGGTGAGGGTGAGGGTTAGGGATAGGGTGAGGGTAAGGGTTAGGGTGAGGGTTAAGGTGAGGGTGAGTGTTAGGTTTAGCATTAGGGTTATGGTGTATTTGAGGTTTACGGTTAGGGTGAGGGTGAGGGTGAGGGCTAGGGTGAGGGTGAGGGTTAGGGTTAGTGTTAGGGTTTGGGATAGGGTGAGGATTCGGTTAGGGTTATGGTTATGTTTAGGGAAAGGGTGAGGGTAAGGGTGAGGTTTAATGTTAGGATTAGGGTTAGGGTTACACTGAGGGTGATGGTTAGGGTGCGGATGAGGGTTAAAGTTAGAGTTAGGGTTAGGTTGAGGGCGAGGGTAAGAGTTAGGGTTAAGGTTAGGCTGAGGGTGAGGGTGAGGCTGAGGGTTAGGGTTAGGGTGAGGGTAAGGGTTAGTGTGAGGGTTAGGGTTAGGGTTAGGGTCAGGGTTAGTGTGAGAATAAGGGTTAGGGTGAGGGTGAGGATGAAGGTCAGCGTTAGGGTTAGCGTTAGGTTTAGCTTGAGGGTCAGGATGAGGGCGAGGGTTAGTGTTAGTGTTAGGGTGAGGTTTAGGGTGAGGGTGAGGGTTAGGTTTAGGGTTAGGGTGAGTCTTAGGATTAGGTTGAGGGTTAGGGTTAGGTTTACTGTGAGGGTGAGGGTGGTGGTTAGGATTAGGTTTAGGTTTAGCGTGAGGGTAAGGGTGAGGGTTAGGTTTAGGATTAGGGTTAAGATTAGGGTGAGTGTGAGGGTTAGGGTTTGGTTTAGGGTGAGGTTTAGGTTTAGGGTGAGGGTTAGGGTTAGGGTTAGTGTTAGGGTTAAGGTTAGGGTGATGTTTAGGGTGAAGTTGAGGGTTAGGGTGATGGTGAGGGATCGGGTGAGGATGACGATTAGGGTGAGGGTGGGAGTTAGGGTTAAGGTGATGGTTAGGGTGATGGTGCAGTTTATGTATAGGGTTAGGGTTAGCATTCGTGTGAGGTTTATGGTTAGGGTTAGGGTTAGGCTGAGGTTGAGTGTGAGCGTTAGGGTTAGGGTTAGTGTGAGGATTAGGGTTATGGTTAGCTTTAGAATTAGGGTAAGGGCAAGTGTTAGGGTGAGGTTTACCGTGAGGGTGAGGTTTAGGATTAAAGTTAGGGTTAGGGTGAGGGTTAGGGTCTGGGTTAGGATTAGGGTTAAGATTAGGGTGAGTGTGAGGGTTAGGGTTAGGTTTAGGGTGAGGGTTTGAATTAGGGTGAGGGTTAGGGATAGGTTTAGGGTTAAGGTGAGGTTGAGGGTGAGGGTTAGGGTTAGGGTTAAGGTTAGGGTGAGTGTTAGTGTGAGGGTTAGGATTATGGTTAGGGTGAGAGCAAGGGTGAGGGTGAGGGTTATGGTTAGGGCTTAGGGTTAGGTTTAGGGTGAGGGTTCGGATTAGGGTAAGGGTTAGGGATAGGGTTAGGGTTAGGTTTAGGATGAGGGTTAGGGTGAGGGATAGAGTAAGGGGTAGGATGACGGTTAGGGTGAGGGTAAGGGTTAGGGTGAGAGTTAGGGTGAGAGTGAGGGTTAGGGTAAGGATGAGCGTTATGGTGAGTGTTAGGGCGAGGGTTAGGGTGAGGGTTATGATCAGGGTGAGGGTGAGGTTTAGGTTTAGGGTTAGGGTTAGGGCGAGGTTTAGGGTGAGGGTGAGGGTTATGGTTAGGATTAGAGCTAGGGTTAGGGTTAGGCTGAGGGTGAGGGTGAGGGTGAAGGGTTATGGTGAGGGTGAGCTTGAGGGTTAGGGTTTAGGGTTAGGTTTAGGTTGAGGGTTATGGTTATGTTGATGTTTATGGTGAGGGTGATGGTGAGGTTTCAGGTGAGGGTGGAGGTTAAGTTGTGGGTGAGTGTTATGGTTAAGGTGAGGGTTACAGTGACTGTGAGTGTTAGGTTGAGGGTCAGGGTTAGGGTTAGGTTTAGCGTTAGGTTTAGTGTTAGGGAGCGGGTTAGGGTTAGGGGTAGGTTTACGGTTAGGGTAAGGGTTAGGGTTAGTGTGAGGGTTATGGTTAGGGTTAGGGATAGTGTGAGGATAAGGGTTAGGTTGAGGGTTAGGGAGAGGGTGAGGGTCAGGTTTATCATTATGTTTAGGGGGAGGGCTAGGGGGAGGGTTTGGGTTAATCTTAGGTTTAGCGTAACGGTGAGGGTGAGAGTAAGGTTTAGTGTTAGAGTGAGGGTTACGGTTAGGGTGAGGTCTAGGGTTAGGGTTAGGGTTAGGGTAAGGGTGAGGGTGAGGGTTAGGATTACAGTTAGGGTGAGGATGAGGGTGAGGGTTAAATTTAGTATTAGTGTTAGGTTTAGGGTTAGGCTTAAGGTGAGGTTGAGGGAGAGGGTAAGGGTTAGGTTTAGGGTGAGGGTTAGGGTTAGGGTGATGTTTAGGGTGAGGTTAAGGGTTAGGGTGAGGGTGAGGGGTCATTTGAGGGTGAAGGTTCGGGTGTGGGTGAGAGTTAGGTTTAGGGTGACAGTTAGGGTGACGGTGAGGTTTAGGGTAATGTCAGGGTTAGGGTTAAGGTTAGTGTTAGGGTGAGGCTGAGGGTTAGGGTGAGGGTTAGGGTTTGGGTTAGCGTTAGGTTTAGAGTGAGGAGTAGGGTTAGGTTTAGCATTAAAGTTAGGGTGAGGATAAGGGTTAGGTTGAGGATTAGGGTGAGGGTGAAGTTTAGCATTAGCGTTTGGTTTAGCGTGAGTGTTAAGGTGAAGGTTAGGGTTGGGGTTAGGGTGAGGTTGGGTTAGGGTTAGGGTTAGGGTTAGGGTTAGGGTTAGGGTTAGGTTTAGAGTGAGGTTTAGGGTTTGGATTAGGGTGAGGGTTAGGGTGAGGTCTAGGGTGAGGGTGAGCGTTAGGGTTACGGTTAGGGTGAGGGTGAGGGTTAGGTTTAGGGTTAGGGTGAGGGTTAGAATGAGGGGTAGGGGTAAGGTGAGAGTGAGGGTGTGGGTGAGGTTGAGGGTTAGGTTTAGGTTTAAGTTTAGGGTGAGGGTGAGGGTGAGCGTTAGTGTAAGCATTAGTGTTAGAGTTAGGTTTAGGCTGAGGGTGTGGGTGAGAGAGAGGGTGAGGGATAGGTTTAGTGTTAGGGTGAGGGTTATGGTTAGTGTGAGGGTTTGGTTGAGGGTGAAGGTTAGGGTTTGGGTTAGGGTTAGGGTAAGATTGAGGGCTAGGGTGATGTTGGGGTTAGGGTTAGCGTTAGGGTTTGGTGAGGGTTAGGGTTAGGTTTAGGGTGAGGGTTAGTGTGAGTGGTAGCGCTAGGGTTAGGGTGATGGTTAGCTTTAGTGTGAGGGTTAGAGTTAGGATTAGACTTAGGGTGAGGTTAATTGTTAGGGTGAGGGTTAGGGTGAGAGTGAGGGTTAAGGTTATTGTGAGTGCTAGGGTGAGGGTGAGGGTGAGGGTTAGGGTTAGGGTTAGGGTTATAGTTAGGGTGAAAGTGAGGGTGTGGGTTAAGGTTAGGATTAGGGTTAGGGTTAGGGTAAGACTGAGTTTGAGCTTGAGGCTGAGGTTTAGGGTTAGGGTGAGGGTTAGGGTTAGCGTTAGTGTTAGGGTGAGGTCTAGGGTTCCAGTTAGGGTTAGCAATAGGGTGAGCGGTAGGGATAGGGTAAGGGTGAGGGTTAGTGTTAGTGCGCGGGTTAGGATTAGGTTGAGGGTAAGGGTTAGGGTGAGGGTTTAGGTGAGGGTGAGGATTAGGGGTAGGGTTAGGTTTAGGTTGAGGGTTAGTTTGAGGTTTAGAATTTGGGTTAGGGTTACGGTGAGGGTTAGCGTGAGGGTTAGGGTTAGATTTAGGGTTAGGGTGAGGTTTAGGTTTAGGGTAAGGGTTAGGATGATGGTTAGGGTGAGGGTGAGTGTCAGTGTTAGAGTAAGTTTTAGGGTTAGGTTGAGGGTGAGGGTGAGAGTAAGGGTTAGGGTTCGGTTGAGGTTTAAGTTTAGGGTGAGAGTTAGAGTTAGGGATAGGGTGAGGGTGAGGGTTAGGGTTAGGGTGAAGGTTAGGGTGAGGGTTAGAGTTAGAATTAGGGTTACGTTTAGGGTTAGGCAGAGGGTGAGTTGGAGAATTAGGGGTAGGTTTAGGTTGAGGGTTAGGGTTAGGGTGAAGGTTAGGGTTAGGGATAGGGGTAGGGTGAGGGTGAAGGTGAGTGTGAGGGTTAGGTTTAGGGTGAGAATTACGGTGAGAGTTAGAATTAGTATTAGGGTTAGGTTTAGGGTTAGGCTGAGGATGAGGTTGAGAGTAAGGTTGAGGGTTAGTGTTAGTGTTAGGGTGAGGGTTAGGGTTAGGGTAAGGGGTAGGGTGAGGGTAAGGGGGAAGGTGAGGGTTTGGGGGAGGGGGAGGGTTAGCATGAGGGTGAGGGTTAAGGTGAGGGTTAGGGTGAGTGTTGGGGATAGGGTTTGGGTTAGGGTGAGGGTTAGGTTGAGGGTTAGGGTTCAGGTTAGTGTGAAGGTTAGGGTGAGGGTTAGGTTGAGGTTGAGGGTTAAGGTTAGAGTGAGGGTTAGGGTTAGTGTGAGGGTTAGGGTTAGGATTAGGTTTAGGGTGATGTCAATGGTGAGGGTGAGGTTTAGGGTTACAGTTAGGGTGAGGCTGAGTGTTAGGTTTAGGGTTAGGGTGAGGGTTACAGTGAAGGGTAGGTGTAGGGTTAGGGTGAGGGTAAGGGTTAGGTTGTGGGTTAGGGTGAGAATGAGGGTTATGGTTAGCGTGAGTGTTATGGTGAGTTTTAGTGTGAGGGTTACGGTCAGGGTTAGGGTAATGGATAGGGTGAGGCTGACAGTTAGGGTTAGGGTTAAGGTTAGGGATAGGGTAAGGCTGAGGGTGAAGGTTTGGGTGAGGATGAGGTTTACGGTTAGGATTACGGTTAGGGTGAGGGCTTGCATGAGGGGGAGGGTAGGGTGAGGGTGAGGGTGAGGTTGAGGGTTTCGGTAGGTAAAGGTTAGGGTTAGGGATATAGTGAGGATTAGGATGAAGTTGAGGGTTAGGGTGAACGTGAGGGTTAGGGTGAGGGTTAGGATTAGTGTTAGGGTGAAGGTTAAGTTTAGGGTGATGTTTAGCATGATGGTGAGGGTTGGGTGAGGTTGAGGGTGAGGGTGAGGGTTAGTGTGTGGGTGAGGGTTAGGTTTGGGGTGAGGGTTAGGGTGACGGTGAGTGTTAGGGTGAGGGTGGGGGTTAGGTTTAAGGTTATGGCCTGGGTTAGGGTTAGGGTGAGTGTTAGGGTGAGGGGGACGGTTAGGGTTTTGTTGTGGGTTAGGGTTAGTGTGAGGATTAGGGTTAGAGTTCGGGTTAGGGTTAGTGTGAGGTTAAGGGTTAGGGTGATGTTTAGGGTGAGGGTTAGGGTTAGCCTTAGGTTTAGGGTCAGGGTGAGGTTTAAGGTTAGGGTTAGGGTTAGGGTGACCGTGAGGGGTAGGTTTAGTGTTAGGGTGAGGGTTAGGGTTAGCGTTATGGTGAGGGTTATGGTTAGTGTGAGAGTTAGGGTTAGAATTAGGCTTAGGCTGAGGTTGAGGGTAAGGGTGGGGTTTAGGGTGAGGGTGAGGGTTAGGGTTGGGTTTAGGCTGAACATTAATGTGAGGGTGAGGGTTAAGGTTAGTGTGAGAGTAAAGGTTAGGGTTAGGGTGAGGTTGAGAGTGAGGGTTAGGGTTAGCGTTCGGGTGAGGGCTAGGGTTGGGTGAGTGTGAGGGTTAGGGTGAGGGTTTAGGTTAGGGTTAGGGTTAGGGTAAGTGTGAGGATTAGGGTTAGTTTTAGCATTAGAGTTAGGGTGAGGGTAAGGGTTAGGGTGAGGTTTAGGTCGAGGGTGAGGTTTAGGATTAGCGTTAGTTTTAGGTTGAGGGTTAACCTGAAGGTTAGGGTTTGGGTTAGGGTGAGGTTGACGGTGAGGGTTAGGGTTAGGGTTAGGGTGAGGGTTAGAGATAGGGTGAGGGCTGGGGTTAGAGTTAGGGTGAGGGTTAGGTTTAGGGTTAGGGTTAGGGTGAGGGTTAGGGTTAGGGTGAGGTTAAGGGTTAGGTTGAGGTTTAGGGTGAGGGTGGGTGTTAGGTTTAGCATTAGGGTTATGGTGAGTGTGAGTGTAAGTGGTGAGGGTGAGGGTAAGAGTTAGCGTTAAGGTTAGGCTGAGGGTGAGGTTGAGGCTGAGGGTTCGGGTTAGGGTTCGGGTTAGGGTGAGGGTCAGTGTGAGGTGTATGTTTAGGGTCAGGGTGAGGGTTAGGTTAGGGTGAGGTTTAGGGTTAGGGTTAGGGTGTGTGTTAGGTTTAGGGTTAGAGTTAGGATGAGGGTGAGGTTAGGGTGAGTTGAGGGTTAGGGTGAGGCGTAGGTTTAGGGTTAGGGTGAGGTTTAGGTTAATGTGAGGGTTATGGTTAGGGTTAGCGTTAGGGTGAGGGTGAGGGTAAGGTTTAGGGTGAGGGTTAGGGTGAGAGAGAGGGTTAGGGTAAGGGTAAGGGTTAGGCTTACGGTTCGGGTGAGGCTGAGGGTTAGGTTAAGGGTGAGGGAGGGGTGATAGTGAGTTTTTGGGTGAGGGTGGGGGTTAGGTTTAGGGTTAGGGTGAGGGTTAGGGTTAGGATGAGTGTTAGGGTGAGGGGTAGGGTTAGGGTTATAATGAGGGTTAGGGTTAGTGTGAGGTTAGGTTTAGAGTTAGGGTTAGGGTTAGTGTGAGGATAAGGGTTAGGGTGATGGTTAGGGTGAGGGTGAGGGTTAGGGTTAGCCTTAGGTTTAGGGTAAGGGTGAGGGTTACGGTTAGGGTTAGGGTTAGGGTGAGCATGAGGGTTAGGATTAGGGTAAGGGTGAGGGTTAGGGTTAGGCTAAGGGTTAGGGTTAGGGTTAGGGTGAGGCTGAGGAAGAGGCTAAGGTTTAGGTTTAGGGTTAGGTTTAGGGTTAGGCTTAGGGTGAGGATGAGGGTAAGGATGAGTTTTAGGGTGAGGGTTAGGGTGAGGTTTAGTGTTATTGTGAAGTTGAGGGTGAGGTTGAGGTTTAGGGTGAGGGTGAGGGTGAGGGTTAGGTTTAGGGTTAGGGTGAGGGTGAGGGTTAGGCTTAGGGTGAGGTTAAGGGTTAGGTTGAAGGTTAGGGTGAGGGTGAGTGTTAGGTTAAGCATTAGCGTTATGGTGAGTGTGAGTGTAAGAGGTGAGGGTGAGGGTAAGAGTTAGCGTTAAGGTTAGGCTGAGGGTGAGGATGAGGCTGAGGGTTCGGGTTAGGGTGAGGGTTAGTGTGAGGTGTATATTTAGGGTCAGAGTGAGGGTTAGGGTTAGGGTGAGATTTAGACTTAGGGTTAGGGTTAGGGTGTGTCTTAGGTTTAGGGTTAGGGTTAGGATGAGGGTGAGGGTGAGTGTGAGGTGAGGGTTAGGGTGAGGGGTAGGTTTAGGGTTAGGGTGAGGTTTAGGTTTAGTGTGAGGGTTATGGTTATGGTTAGCGTTAGGGTGAGGGTGAGGGTAAGGGTTAGCGTCAGGCTTATGGTGAGAGTGAGGGTTAGGTTTAGGGTAAGGGTTAGGCTTACAGTTCGGGTGAGGCTGAAGGTTAGGTTTAGGGTGAGGGATAGGGTGACAGTGAGTTTTAAGGTGAGGGTGGGGGTTAGGTTTAGGGTTAGGGTGAGGGTTAGGGTTAGGGTGATTGTTACTGTGAGGGGTAGGGTTAGGGTTATGGTGAGGGTTAGGGTTAGTGTGAGGGTTAGGTTTAGAGTTAGGGTTAGGGTTAGTGTGAGGATAAGGGTTAGTGTGATGGTTAGGGTGAGGGTGAGGGTTAGGGTTTGCTTTAGGTTTAGGTTGACGTTGAAGGTTAAGGTTAGGGTTAGGGTTAGGCTGAGCATGAGGGTTAGGATTAGGGTTTGGGTGAGGGTTAGGGTTAGGCTAAGGGTTAGGATTAGGTTTAGGGGGAGGAGTAGGGATAGGCTAAGTTTTAGGATTAGGGTTAGGTTTAGGGTTAGGCTTAGGGTGAAGGTGAGGGTAAAGGTGAGTTTTAGGGTGAGTGTGAGGGTTAGGGTTAGGGTTAGGGTGAGGCTTAGGGTTAGTGTGATGTTTAGGGTGAGGTGAGGTTTAGGGTGAGGTTGAGTGTTCATGTGAGGGTGAGGGTTAGGGTGTGGGTGAGGGTAAGGTTTAGGGTGAGGGTTAGGGTGACAGTGAGGGTTAGCATGAGGGTGAGGGTTAGGGTTAGGGTTAGGGTGAGGGGTCGGGTGAGGGGTAGGGTTAGGGTTATGGTGAGGGTTATGGTTAGTGTGGAGGTTAGAATTAGGCTTAGATTGTGGTTGAGGGTAAGGGTGAGGTTTAGGGTGAGGGTGAGGGTTAGGGTTAGGTTTAGGGTGAGGGTTATGGTGAGGGTTACATTTAGTATTAGGTTTAGGTGGACGGCTTGCGAGAGGGCGAGAGTTAGGGTGAGGGTGAGTGTTTAGGTAGGTAAGGGTTAGGTAGTCAGGTTAGCCTTAGGCATAGGGTGACGATTAGGGTGAAGGTGAGGGTTAGGGTGAAGGTGAGGGTTAGGGTGAGGGTTAGGATTAGGGTTAGGGTGAGGCTTAAGGTTACAGTGATGTTTAAGGTGAGGGTAAGAGTTGGGTGAGGGTGAGGGTGAGGGTGAGGATTAGGGTTAGGTTGTGGGTGAGGGTTAGGTTTAGGGTGAGGGTTAGAGTGACAGTGAGGATTACTGTGAAGTTGAGGGTTAGGGTTAGAGTTAGGGTTAGAGTTAGAATGAGGATAATGGTTAGGGTGAGGGTTAAGATGAGGGTGAGGGATAGGGTTAGCGTTAAGTTTTGTGTGAGGGTGAGGGTTACGGTTAGGGTTAGGTTTAGGGTGAGTGTGAGGGTTAGGATTAGAGATAGGGTGAGGGTTATGTTTTGGCTAAGGTTTAGAGTTAGGGTTAGGGTTAAGGTGAGGGTGAGGCTGAGGGTTAGGATTAGGGTTAGGGTTAGGCTGAGGGTGATGGTGAGGCTTAGGTTTAGGATTAGGGTTAGGTTTAGGGTTAGGCTTAGGTTGAGGGTGAGGGTAAGGGTGAGTTTTAGGGTGAGTGTGAGGATAAGGTTTAGGGTGATGGTTAGGGTGAGGGTGAGGGTTAGGTTTAGGGTTAGGCTTAGGGTGAGGGTGAGGGTAAGGGTGAGTGGTAGGTTTAGGGTTATGGTGAGGGTTAGTTTTATTGTGAGGGTTAGGGTTAGAGTTAGGGTTAGGGTTAGTGTGAGGTAATGGTTATGGTGAGGGATAGGATTAGGGTTAGGGTTAGGCTGAGGGTGATGGTGAGGCTTAGGTTTAGGATTAGGGTTAGGTTTAGGGTTAGGCTTAGGGTGAGGGTGAGGGTGAGGGTAAGGGTGAGTTTTTGGGTGAGGGTGAGGGTGAGAGTTAGGGTGAGTTTTATTGTTAGTGTGAAGTTTAGGGTGAGGTTGAGGTTTAGGGTGAGGATGAGTTTTCGGGTGATGGTGAAAGTAAGAGTGTGTGTGAGGGTTAGGGTTAGGGTGACGGTTAGGGTGACGTTTAGGTTTAGTGTAAATGTTAGGTTTAGGGTTAGGTTTAGCGTTCCAGTGAGGGTTAGGGTTAGGTTTAGCATTAGGGTGAGGGTTAGGGTTAGGGTTAGGGTGAGGTTCACGTATAGGGTTAGGGTGAGGGTTAGAGTGAGGGTTAGGTTTAGGGTTAGGGTGAGAGTAAGGGTTAGGGTGAGGGTGAGAGTGAGGGTTAGGGTTAGCATTCGGGTGAGAGGCAAGGTTTGGGTGAGGGTGAGGGTTAGAATGAGGGTTAGGGTTCGTGTGAGGGTTTGGTTGAGTGTGAGGGTAAGGGTTATGGTGAGGGTTAGGATGAGTGTGAGGGTTAGGAGTAGGGTGAGGGTGAGGGTTATGGTGAGGTTTAGGGTTAGGGTTTGGATAGGGTGAGTTTTACAGTGAGTGTGAGGGTTAGGTTTAGGGTGAGGGTAAGGATTATGGTGAGGGTTAGGGTGAGGGTGAGTGTTAGGTTTAGCATTAGGGTGAGGGTTAGTGTGAGGGTTAGGTTTAGAGTGAGGGCTAGGGTGAGGGTGAGTGTTAGGTTTAGGGTTAGGGATAGGGTGAGGATTAGTGTTAGGGTTAGGGTTAGGCTGAGCATTAACCTGAGGGTTAGGGTTAGGGGTAGGGTGAGGGTAAGCGTTAGGGTGAGGATAAAGTTGAGGGAGAGTTTTAGGGTTAGCATTAGGGTTAAGGTGAGGGTGAGTGTTTGGGTTATGATTAGAGTTAGGGTTACTCTGAGGGTAAGGGTTAGGGTAAGGTTGAGGGTTAGGGTTAGGGTTAGGGTGAGGTTTAGGGTTATCGTTAGTGTTAGGTTTAGTTTGAGGATTAGAATTATGGTTAGCTTTAGAGTTAGGGTGAGTGTAAATTTTTGTGTGAGGTTTACGGTGAGGGTGAGGGTTAGGGTTAGGGTGACGGTTAGGGTGGCTGTGAGGGTTAGTGTAAGTGTTAGGTTTAGGGTTAGGTTTAGCGTTCCTGTGAGGGTTAGGGTTAGCATTAGGGTGAGGGTTAGGGTTAGGGTTAGGGTGAGGGTTACGTTTAGGGTTAGCGTGAGAGTTAGAGTGATTGTTAGGGTTAGGGTTAGGGTGAGAGTAAAGGTTAGGTTGAGGGTGAGGGTGAGAGTGAGGGTTAGGGTTAGCATTTGGGTGAGGGTTAGGGTTGGGTGAGGGTGAGGGTTAGGGTGAGGGTTAGGGTGACAGTGAGGATTAGTGTGAGGTTGAGGGTTAGGGTTAGGGTTATGGTGAGGGTTAGGGTTATTGTGAGGGTTAGGTTTAGAGTTAGTGTGAGGGTAATGGTTAGGGTGAGGGTTAGGATGAGGGTGAGGGTTAGAGTTATTGTTAGGTTTAGGGTGAGGGTGAGGGTTAGAGTTAGGGTTAGGTTAGGGTGAGGTTGAGGGTTAGGGTGAGGGTGAGGGTTAAGCGTTAGGATGAGGGTTAGGGTGAGGCTGAGGGTTAGGGTTAGAATTAGGGTTAAGGTGAGGTCTAGGGATAGGGCGAGGGTTAGGGTTAGGGTTAGGGTGAGTGTTAGGGTTAGGGTTACTGTTAGTGTGAGGGTTAGGGTTAGGTCTAGGGTGAGGGATAGGTTTAGGGTTAGGTTTAGGGTTAGGGTGAGGGTTAAGGATTAGGGTGAGGTTGAGGGTCTGGGTCAGGGTTAGTGTTAGGGTTAGTGTTAGGGTGAGGGTGAAGGTGAAGGTTAGGGTTAGCGTTAGGGTGAGGGTGAGGTTTTGGGTGAGGGTGAGGGATACGGTTAGGATTAGGGTTAGGGTGAGGGCTTTCATGAGGGCGAGGATTAGGGTGAGGTTGAGGGTGAGGCTGAGGGTTTTGGTAGGTAAGGGTTAGGGTTAGGGATAGGGTGAGGATTAGGGTGAAGTTGAGGATTAGGATGAGGGTGAGGGTTAGTTTGAGGGTGAGGGTTAGGGTGAGGGTTAGGGTGAGGGTTGGGGATAGGGTTAGGGTAAGTGTGAGGGCTAGGTTGAGGGTGAGGGTTAGGGTTAGGGTGAGGGTTAGGTTGAGGTTGAGGGTTAGGGTTAGTGTGAGCATAAGGAGTAGTGTGAGGGTTAGGGTTAGGATTAGGTTTAGGGTGAGTTCTAGGTTGAGGGTGAGGTTTAGGGTTACGTTTAGGGTGAGGGTGAGGTTTAGGTTTAGGTTTAGGGTGAAGGGTAGAGTGAGGGGTAGGTGTAGGGTTAGGGGGAGGGTAAGGGTTAGGTTATGGGTTAGTGTGAGAGTGAAGGTTTTGGTGAGTGTGAGTGTTATGGTGAGTGTTAGTGTGAGGTTTAGGGTCAGGGTTAGGGTAACGGATAGGTTGAGGCTGACGGTTAGGGTTATGTTTCGGGTGAGCGTTAGTGTGAGGGTGAGGGTGAGGGTTAGGATTAGGATTAAGATTAGGGTTAGGTTAAGGCTGAGGGTGCGGGTTTGGGTGAGGGTGAGGGTAATGGTTAGGATTAGGTTTAGGGTAAGGGCTTGCATGAGGGCGAGGGTTAGGGTGAGGGTGAGGGTGAGGGTTTCGGTAGGTAAGGGTTAGGGTTAGGGATAGGGTGAGGATTAGGGTCATGTTGAGGGTTTGGGTGAGGGTGACGGTTAAGGGTGAGGGTTAGGAATAGGGTTAGGGTGAAGGTTAAGTTTCGGGTGATATTTAGTGTGAGGGTGAGGCTTGGGTGAGGGTGAGGGTTGGGGTGAGGGTGAAAGATAGGGTGTGGGTGTGGGTTAGGTTTAGGGTGAGGGTTAGGGTGACAGTGAGTGTTAGGGTGAGGGTAGGGGTTAGGTTTAGGGTTAGGGGAGGGTTAGTGTTAGGGTGTTAGGGTGAGGGGTAGGGTTAGGGTTATGGTGTGGGTTAGGGTTAGTGTGAGGGTTAGTGTTAGATTTAGGGTTAGGTTTAGTGTGAGGATAAGGGTTAGGGTGAGGGTTAGGGTGTGAGGGTGAGGGTTAGGCTTAGCGTTAGGTTTAGGTTGAGGGTGAGGTTTACGGTTAGGGTTAGGGTTAGGGTGAGCGTGAGGTTCAGGATTAGGGTTAGGGTGAGGGTTAGGTTTAGGCTAAGGGTTAGGGTTAGGTTTAGGGTTAATGTGAGGGTAAGGCTGAGCTTTAGGATTAGGGTTAGGGATAGGGTGAGGGTGATGGTGAGGCTTAGGTTTAGGATTAGGGTTAGGTTTAGTGTTAAGCTCAGGGTGAGTGTGAGGGTAAGGGTGAGTTCTATGGTGAGGGTGAGGGTGAGGGTTACGGTTAGGGTGAGGTTTAGCTTTAGTTTGAAGTTTAGGGTGAGGTTGAGGTTTAAGGTGACGGTCAGGGTTCGGGTGAAGGTGAAGGTAAGGGTGTGGGTGTGGGTTAGG
The DNA here is from genome assembly GCF_024711535.1 of Dipodomys merriami. Taxonomy (NCBI): domain Eukaryota; kingdom Metazoa; phylum Chordata; class Mammalia; order Rodentia; family Heteromyidae; genus Dipodomys; species Dipodomys merriami. The sequence goes on along the minus strand of NW_027203002.1, from coordinate 104,327 downwards.
GTTAGGGTGAGGGTTAGGGTGACGGTGAGGGTTAGTGTGTTAGGTTTAGGATTAGGTTTAGCGTTCCAGTGAGGGTTAGGTTTAGGGTTAGCCTTAGGGTGAGGGTTAGGGTTAGGTTAGGGTGAGGGTTACGTTTAGGGTTTGGGTGAGAATTAGAGTGAGGTTTAGCGTTAGGGTTAGGGTGAGAGTAAGGGTTATAGTGAGGGTGAGGGTGAGAGTGAGGGTTAGGGTTAGCGTTCGGATGAGGGCTTGGGTTGGGTGAGGGTGAGGGTTAGGGTGAGGGTTAGGTTTAGGGTTAGGGTTATGGTAAGTGTGAGGATTAGGGTTAGGTTTAGCGTTAGAGTTAGGGTGAGCGTAAGGGTTAGGGTGAGGTTTAGGTTGAGGGTGAGGTTTAGGGTTAGCGTTAGTTTTAGGGTGAGGCTTAAGTTGAAGGTTAGGGTTTGGGTTAGGGTTAGGTTGACGGTGAGGGTTAGGGTTAGGGTTAGGGTGAGGGTTAGGTTTAGGGTTAGGGTGAGGGTGAGGGTTAGGGTTAGGGTGAGGGTAACGGTTCGGTTGAGGGTTAGGGTGAGGGTGAGTGTTAGGTTAAGCATTAGGGATAAGGTGAGTGTGAGTGTAAGAGGTGAGGGTGAGGGTAAGCGTTAGCGTTAATGTTAAGCTGAGGGTGAGGGTGAGGCTGAGGTTTAGGGTTATGATGAGGGTTAGGGTGAGGGTTAGTGTGAGGTGTATGTTTAGGGTCAGGGTGAGGGTTAGGGTTAGGGTGAGGTTTAGAGTTAGGGTTACTCTTAGGGTGTGTGTTAGGTTTAGGGTTAGGGTTAGGATGAGGGTGAGGGTGAGGGTGAGGTGAGGGGTAGGGTGAGGGGTAGGGTTAGGGTTAGGGTGAGGTTTAGGTTTAGTGTGAGGGTTATGGTTATGGTTAGCGTTAGGGTGATCGTGAGGGTAAGGTTTAGCGTGAGGCTTATGGTGAGAGTGAGCGTTAGGGTTAGGGTAAGGGTTAGGCTTACATTTCGGGTGAGGCTGAAGGTTAGGTTTAGGGTGAGGGATAGGGTGACAGTGAGTTTTAGGGTGAGGGTGGGGGTTAGGTTTAGTTTAGGGTGAGGGTTAGGGTTAGGGTGAGTGTTAGGGTGAGGGGTAGGGTTAGGATTATGGTGAGGGTTAGGGTTAGTGTGAGGGTTAGTGTTAGAGTTAGGGTTAGGTTTAATGTGAGGATAAGGGTTAAGGTGATGGTTAGGGTGAGGGTGAGGGTTAGGGTTTGCTTTAGGTTTAGGTTGACGTTGAAGGTTAAGGTTAGGGTTAGGGTTAGGCTGAGCATGAGGGTTAGGATTAGGGTTAGGGTTAGGGTTAGGCTAAGGTTAGGGTTAGGTTTAGGGGGAGGAGGAGGAATAGGCTAAGGTTTAGGATTAGGGTTAGGTTTAGGTTTAGGCTTAGGGTGAAGGTGAGGGTAAAGGTGAGTTTTAGGGTGAGTGTGAGGGTTAGGGTTAGAATTAGGGTGAGGCTTAGGGTTAGTGTGATGTTTAGGGTGAGGTGAGGTTTAGGGTGAGGGCGAGTGTTCGTGTGATGATGAGGGTTAGGGTGTTGGTGAGAGTAAGGTTTAGGGTGATGGTTAGGATGACAGTGAGTGTGCGCATGAGGGTGAGGGTTGGGGTTAGGGTTAGGGTGCGTGTTAGGTTTAGGGTTAGGGTTAGGGTGAGGGGTCGGGTGAGGGGTAGGGTTAGGTTTATGGTGAGGGTTATGGTTAGTGTGGAGTTTGGGGTTATAATTAGGCTTAGGTTGTGGTTGAGGGTAAGGGTGAGTTTTAGGGTGAGGGTTAGGGTTAGGTTTAGGGTGAGGGTTATGGTGAGGGTTACAGTTAGTATTAGGGTTAGGGGGAGGGCTTGCCAGAGGGCGAGGGTTAGGTTGAGGGTGAGTGTTTAGGTAGGTAAGGGTTAGGTAGTTAAGTTAGCCTTAGGCGTAGGGTAAGGATTAGGGTGAAGGTGAGGGTTAGGGTGAGGGTGAGGGTTAGGATTAGGGTTAGGGTGAGTGTTAGGTTTAGGCTAAGGTTTAGAGTTAGGGTTAGGGTTAAGGTGAAAGTGAGGCCGAGGGTTAGGATTAGGTTTAGGGTTAGGGTGAGGGTAATGATGAGGGTTAGGTTTAGGATTTGGGTTAGGTTTAGGGTTAGGCTTAGGGTGAGGGTGAGGGTAAGGGTGAGTTTTAGGGTGAGGGTGATGGTGAGGGTGAGGGTTAGGTTGAGGTTTAGTGTTAGTGTGAAGTTTAGGGTGAGGTTGAGGTTTAGGGTTCGGGTTCGGGTTTGGCTGTGGGTGAAGGTAAGGGTGTGTGTGAGGGTTAGGGTTAGGGTGACCGTTAGGGTGACAGTGAGGGTTAGTGTCAGTGTTAGGTTTAGGGTTAGGTTTAGCGTTCCCGTGAGGTTTAGGGTTAGGGTTAGGGTGAGGCTTTCGTTTAGGGTTAGGGTGAGAGTTAGAGTGAGGGTTAGGGTTAGGGTTAGGGTGAGAGTAAGGGTTAGGGTGAAGGTCAGGGTGAGAGTGAGGATTAGGGTTAGCTTTCGGGTGAGGGCTAGGTTTGGGTGAGGGTGTGAATTAGGGTGAGGTTTAGGGTTAGTGTGAGGATAAGGTTGAAGGTGAAGGTTAGGGTGAGGGTGAGGGTTAGGGTGAGGTTTAGGATTAGGGTTAGGGTGAGGGTTATGTTTATGGTGATGTTAAGTTGAGGGTGAGGGTTGGGTGAGGGTGAAGGTTCGGGTGAGGGTTCGGTTAAGGTGTGGGTGAGGGTTAGGTTTAGGGTGTGGGTTAGGGTGACAGTGAGGATTAGTGTGAGGTTGAGGGTTAGGTTTAGGGTTAGGGTGAGGGTTAGGTTTAGGGTGAGGGTTAGGGTAAGGTGTAGCGTTAGGGTTATGGTGAGGGTTAGGGTTATTGTGAGGGTTAGGGTTAGATTTAGGGTTAGGGTTAGTGTGAAGATAATGGTTAGGGTGAGGGTTAGGATGAGGGTGAGGTTTAGGGTTAGTGTTAGGTTTAGGGTGAGGGTGAGGTTTCCAGTTAGGGTTAGGTTTAGGGTGAGTTTGAGGGTTAGGATTAGCGATAGGGTGAGGGTTCGGTTTAGGCTAAGGTTTAGAGTTAGGGTTAGGGTTAAGATGAGGGTGAGGCTGAGGGTTAGGATTAGGGTTAGGGTTAGGCTGAGCGTGATGGTGAGGCTTAGGTTTAGGATTAGGGTTAGGTTTAGGGTTAGGCTTAGGGTGAGGGTGAGGGAAAGGGTGAGTTTTAGGGTGAGGGTGAGGGTGAGAATTAGGGTGAAGTTTAGTGTTAGTGTGAAGTTTAGGGTGAGGTTGAGGTTTGGGGTGAGGATGAGTTTTCGGGTGAGGGTGAAAGCAAGGGTGTGTGTGAGGGTTAGGGTTATGGTGACAGTAGGGTGATGTTGAGGTTTAGTGTAAATGTTAGGTTTTGGGTTAGGTTTTCCTTTCCAGTGAGGGTTAGGGTTACGGTTAGCATTAGGTTGAGGGTTAGGGATAAGGTTAGGGTGAGGTTCACGTTTAGGATTAGGGTGAGAGTTAGAGTGAGGGTCAGGGTTAGGGTTAGGGTGAGAGTAAGGGTTAGAGTGAGGCTGAGAGTGAGGGTTAGGGTTAGCATTCGGGTGAGAGGCAAGGTTTGGGTGAGGGTTAGGGTTAGAATGAGGGTTAGGGTTCGTGTGAGGGTTTGGTTGAGGGTGAGGGTAAGGGTTAGGGTGAGGATTAGGATGAGTGTGAGGGTTAGGGGTAGGGTTAGGGTGAGGGTTATGGTGAGGTTTAGGGTTAGGGTTTGGGTTAGGGTGAGTTTTACAGTGAGTGTGAGGGTTAGGTTTAGGGTGAGGGTAAGGATTATGGTGAGGGTTAGAGTGAGGGTGAGTGTTAGGTTTAGCATTAGGGTTAGGGTTAGGGTGAGGGGTAGGGTGAGGGTTAGGGTTAGAGTGAGGGCTAGGGTGAGGGTGAGGGTTAGGTTTAGGGTTAGGGATAGGGTAAGGATTAGTGTTATGGTTAGGGTTAGGGTGAGCATTAGCCTGAGGGTTAGGGTTAGGGGTAGGGTGAGGGTAATCGTTAGGGTGAGGGAGAGTTTTAGGGTTAGCATTAGGGTTAAGGTGATGGTTAAGTTTAGAGTTAGGTTTATGTCTAGATTGAGAGCTAGGGTGAGGGTGAGGGTGAGTGTTCGGGTTATGATTAGAGTTAGGGTTACTCTGAGGGTGAGGGTTAGGGTGAGGTTGAGGGTTAGGGTTAGGGTTAGGGTGAGGGTTAGGGTTAGGATTAGGGTGAGGTTTACCGTTATCATTAGGGTTAGGTTTAGTTTGAGGATTAGAGTTATGGTTAGCTTTAGAGTTAGGGTGAGTGTAAATTTTTGTGTGAGGTTTACAGTGAGGGTGAGGGTTAGGGTTAGGGTGACGCTTAGGGTGACTGTGAGGGTTAGTGTAAGTGTTAGGTTTAGGGTTAGGTTTAACGTTCCCGTGAGGGTTAGGATTAGGGTTAGCTTTACGCTGAGGGTTAGGGTTAGGGTTAGGGTGAGGGTTACGTTTAGGGTTAGCGTGAGAGTTAGAGTGATTGTTAGGGTTAGGGTTAGGGTGAGAGTAAGGGTTAGGTTGAGGGTCAGGGTGAGAGTGAGGGTTAGGATTAGCGTTCGGGTGAGGGCTAGGGTGGGGTGAGGGTGAGGGTTAGGGTGAGGGTGAGGTTTAGGGTTAGGGTTAGGGTAAGTCTGAGGATTCGGGTTAGGTTTAGCGTTAGATTTAGGGTGAGTGTAAGGGTTAGGGTGAAGTTTAGGTTGAGGCTGAGGTGTAGGGTTAGCGTTAGTGTTAGGGTGAGGGTTAAGGTGAAAGTTAGGGATTGGGTTAGGGTGAGGTTGACGGTGAGGTTTAGGGAAAGGGTGAGGGTTAGGGTTAGGATTAGGGTGAGGGTGAGGGTTTGGGTTAGGGTGAGGGTGAGTGTTAGGTTGAGGGTTAGGGTGAGGGTGAGTGTTAGGTTTAGCATTAGGGATATGGTAAGTGTGAGTGTAAGAGGTCAGGGTGAGGGTAAGAGTTAGCTTTAAGGTTAGTCCGAGGGTGAGGGTGAGGCTGAGGATTAGGGTTAGGGGGAGGGGGAGAGGGAGGGTTAGTGTGAGGTGTATGTTTAGGGTCAGGGTAGGGGTTAGGGTTAGGGTGAGGTTTAGGGTTAGGGTTAGGGTTAGGGTGTGTGTTAGGTTTAGGGATAGGGTTAGGATTAGCTGAGGGTTAGGTTTAGTGCGAGCGTTATGGTTAGGGTTAGCGTTAGGGTGAGGGTGAGGGTAAGTTTTAGCATGAGTGTTAGGGTGGGAGTGAGGGTTAGGGTTAGGGTTAGTGTTAGGCTTACTGTTAGGGTGAGGCTGAGGGTTAGGTTTAGATTGAGGGATAGGGTGAGAGTGAGTGTTAGGGTGAGGGTGGGGGTTAGGTTTAGGGTTAGGGGCAGGGTTAGGTTTAGGGTCAGTGTTAGGTTGAGGGCTAGGTTTAGGGTTATGGTGAGGGTTAGGGTTAGTGTGAGGGTTAGGGTTAGAATTAGGCTTAGGTTGAGGTTGAGGGTAAAGGTCAGGTTAGGGTTATGTTGAGGGTTAAGGTTAGGTTTACGGTGAGGGGTGAGGGTGAGGATGAGGGTTATGGTTAATATTACGTTTAGGGGGAGGGCTTGTGCGAGGGCGAGGGTTATGGTGAGTGAGTGTAAGAGGTGAGGGTGAGGGTAACATTTAGCGTTAAGGTTAGGCTGAGGGTGAGGGTGAGGCTGAGGGTTAGGGTTAGGGTTAGGTTTAGGGTTAGGGTTAGGGTTAGCGTGTGTGTTAGGTTTAGGGTTAGGGTTAGGATGAGTGTGAGGGTTAGGGGGAGGTGAGCGTTAGGGTGAGGGGTAGATTTAGGGTTAGGGTGAGGTTTAGGTTTAGTGTGAGGGTTATGGTTATGGTTAGCGATAGGTAAGGGTGGGGGTAAGGTTTAGGGTTAGGGTGAGAGAGAGAGAGTTAGGGTTAGGTTTAGGCTTGCGTTTAGGGTGAGGCTGAGGGTTAGGTTTAGGGTGAAGGATAGGGTGACAGTGAGTGTTAGGGTGGTGGGGGAGTTAGGTTTAGGGTTAGGGTGAGGTTTAGGGTTAGGGTGATTGTTAGGGTGAGGGTTAGGGTTAGGTTGATTGTTAGGGTGAGGGGTAGGGTTAGGGTTATGGTGAGGGTTAGGGTTAGTGTGAGAGTTAGGTTTAGAATTAGGCTTAGGTTGAGGTTGATGGTAAGGGTGAGGTTTAGGGTGAGGGTGAGGGTTAGGGTTAGGTTTAGGGTGAGGGTTAGGGTGAGGGTGAGGGTGAGGGTTAGGGTTAGTATTAGGGTTAGGGGGAGGGCTTGCCCGAGGGCGAGGGTTAGAGTGTGGGTGAGAGTGAGGGTGAGGGTTTAGGTAGGTAAGGGTTAGGTAGTTAGGTTAGGGTTAGGGATAGGGTGAGGATTAGGATGAAGGTGTGGGTTAGGGTGAGGGTGAGGGTTAGGGTGAGGGTTAGGATTATGGTTAGTGTGAGGGTTAAGTTTAGGGTGATGTTTAGGGTGAGGGTGAGGGTTGGGTTCGGGTTCGGATGAGGTTCGGGTTAGGGTGTGCGTGAGGGTTAGGTTTAGGGTGAGGGTTAGGGTGACAGTGAGGATTAGTGTGAGGTTGAGGGTTAGGGTTAGGGTGAGGGTTAGGGTGAGGGTTAGGGTTAGGGTGATGGTTAGGGTGAGGTGTAGGTTTAGGGTTATGGTGAGGGTTAGGTTTATTGTGAGGGTTAGGGTTAGAGTTAGGGTTAGGCTCAGTGTGAGGATAATGGTTAGGGTGAGGGTAAGGATGAGGGTGAGGGTTAGGGTTAGTGTTAGGTTTAGGGTGAGGGTTAGGCTTAGAGTTAGGTTTAGGATAGGATGAGGTTGAGGGTTAGGTGAGGGTGAGGGTTAGGGTAAGGATTAGGGTTAGGGTTAGGCTGAGGGTTAGGGTTAGAATTAGGGTTAAGGTGAGGTCTAGGGTTAGGGTGAGGGTTAGGGTTAGGGTTAGGGTGAGGGTTAGGGTTAGGGTTACTCTTAGTGTGAGGGTTAGGTTTAGGTCTAGGGTGAGGGATCGGTTTAGGGTTAGGTTTAGGGTTAGGGTGAGGGTAAGGATTAGGGTGAGGGTTAGGGTGAGGTTGAGGTTCTGGGTCAGGGTTAGTGTTAAGGGTTAGTGTTAGGGTGAGGGTGAAGATGAGGGTTAGGGTTAGGGTTAGGGTGAGGGTTAGGTTTGGGTTGAGGGCTTGTGTGCGGGCGAGGGTTAGGGTGAGGGTGAGGGTGAGGTTGAGGGTTACGGTTAGTATTAGGGTTAGGGTGAGGGCTTTCATGAGGGCGAGGATTAGGTTGAGGGTGAGGGTGAGGCTGAGGGTTTTGGTAGGTAAGGGTTAGGGTTAGGGATAGTTTGAGGATTAGGGTGAAGTTGAGGATTAGGGTGAGGGTGAGGGTTTAGGTGAGGGTGAGGGTTAGGGTGAGTGTGAGGGTTAGGGAGACGGTTAGGGTGAGGGTTGGGGATAGGTTTAGGGTTAAGGTGAGGGCTAGCTTGAGGTTAGGTTTAGGGTTAGGGTGAAGATTAGGGTGAGGGTTAGGTTGAGGTTGAGGTTTAGGGTTAGTGTGAGCCTAAGGATTAGTGTGAGGGTTAGGGTTATGATTAGGTTTAGGGTGAGTTGTAGGTTGAGGGTTAGGGTTAGGTTTAGGGTTAGCGTGAGGGTTAGAGTGAGGGTTAGGTGTAGGTTTAGGGTGAGTGTAACGGTTAGCTTGTGGGTTAGGGTGAGCGTGAGGATTATGGTGATTGTGAGTGTTATGGTGATTGTTAGTGTGAGGGTTAGGGTCAGGGTTAGGGTAATGGATAGGGTGAGGCTTAGGGTTAGGGTTAGGGTGAGCGTTAGTGTGAGGGTGAGGGTTAGTGTTAGGATTAAGGTTAGGGTTAGGTTAAGGCTGAGGGTGAGTGTTTGGGTGAGGGTGAGGGTTATGGGTAGGATTAGGGTTAGGGTGAGGGCTTTCATATTGGCGAGGGTTAGGGTGAGGATGAGGGTGAGGATTTCGGTAGGTAAGGGTTAGGGTTAGGGATAGGGTGAGGATTAGGGTCATGTTGAGGGTTAGGGTGAGGGTGAGGGTTAGGGTGAGGCTTAGGAATAGGGTTAGGGTGAGGGTTAAGTTTGGGGTGATGTTTAGGGTGAGGGTGAGGGTTGGGTGAGGGTGAGGGTTCGGGTGAGGGTGAAAGTTAGGGTGTGGGTGAGGGTTAGGTTTAGGGTGAGGGTTAGGGTGACAGTGAGTGTTAGGTTGAGGGTGGGGGTTAGGTTTAGGGTTAGGGTGAGGGTTAGTGTTAGGGTGAGTGTTAGGGTGAGCGTTAGGGTTAGGGTTATGTTGTGTGTTAGGCTTAGTGTGATGGTTAGGGTTAGAGCTAGGATTAGGGTTAGTGTGAGGTAAGGGTTAAGGTGATGGTTAGGGTGAGGGTGAGGGTTAGGGTTAGCGTTAGGTTTAGGGTGAGGGTGAGGGTTACAGTTAGGGTTAGGTTTAGGGTGAGCCTGTGGGTTAGGATTAGGTTTAGGGTGAGGCTTAGGGTTAAGCTAAGGGTTAGGGTTAGGTTTAGGGTTAATGTGAGGGTGAGGCTGAGTTTTAGGATTAGGGTTAGGGTTAGGGTGAGGGTGATGGTGAGGCTTAGATTTAGTATAAGGGTTAGTTTTACGGTTAGGCTTAGAGTGAGGGTGAGGGTAAGGGTGAGTTTTAGGGTGAGGTTCAGGGTGAGGGTTAGGGTTAGGGTGAAGTTTAGGTTTAGTGTGAAGTTTAGGGTGCAGTTGAGGTTTAGGGTGAGGGTTCAGGTTCGGGTGAAGGTGAAGGTGAGGGTGTGGGTGAGGGTTAGGGTTAGGGTGTCCATTACAATGATAGTGAGTGTTAGTGTAAGTGTTAGGTTTAGGGTTAGGTTTAGCGTTCCAGTGAGGGTTAGGGTTAGGGTTAGCCTTAGGTTGTGGGTTAGGGTTAGGGTTAGAGTGAGGGTTACGTTTAGGGTTAGTGTGAGGGTTACGTTTAGGGTTAGGGTGAGTATTAGAGTGAGGGTTAGGGTTAGGGTTAGGGTGAGAGTAAGGGTTAGGGTGAGGGTGAGGGTGAGAGTGAGGGTTAGGTTTAGCGTTCGGTGAGGGCTAGGGTTGGGTGAGGGTTAGGGTTAGGGTGAGGGTTAGGGTTAGGGTTAGGGTAAGTGTGAGGATTAGGGTTAGGTTTAGCATTAGAGTTACTGTGAGGGTAAGGGTGAGGGTGAGGTTTAGATTGAGGGTGAGGTTTATGGTTAGGGTTAGCGTTAGGGTGAGGGTGAGGGTAAGGGATAGGGTGAGGTTTAGGGTGAGAATGAGGGTTAGGGTTAGGGTAACGGATAGGCTTACGGTTAGGGTGAGGCTGAGGGTTACGTTTAGGGTGAGGGATAGGGTGAAAGTGAGTTTTAGGGTGAGGGTGGGGGTTAGGTTTAGGGTTATGGTGAGGGTTAGGGTTAGGGAGAGTGTTAGGGTGAGGGGTAGGTTTAGGGTTATGGTAAGGTTTAGGGTTAATGTGAGTGTTAGTGTTAGGTTTAGGGTTAGGGTTAGTGTGAGGATAAGGGTTAGGGTGATGTTTAGGGTGAGGGTGAGGGTTAGGGTTAGCTTTAGGGTTAGGGTGAGGGTGAGTGTTACGGTTAGGGTTAGGGTTAGGGTGAGCATGAGGGTTAGGATTAGGGTTAGGGTGAGGGTTAGGGTGAGGCTAAGGGTTAGGGTTAGGGGGAGATGGAGGAAGAGGCTAAGGTTTAGGATTAGGGTTAGGTTTAGGTTAGGCTTAGGGTGAAGGTGAGGGTAAGGGTGAGTTTTAGGGTGATTGTGAAGTTCAGAGTTAGGGTTAGGGTGAGGTTTAGGGTTAGTGTTATGTTTAGGGTGAGGTTGAGGTTTAGGTTGAGGGTGAGTGTTCGTGTGAGGGTGAGGGTTAGGGTGTGGGTGAGGGTAAGGTTTAGGGTGAGGGTTAGGGTGACAGTGAGGGTTAGGGTGAGTGTGAGGGTTAGCATTAGGGTTAGGGTGCGTGTTAGGTTGAGGGTTAGGTTTAGGGTGAGGGGTAGGTTGAGGGGGAGGTTTAGGGTTATGGTGAGGGTTATGGTTAGTTTGGAGGTTAGGGTTAGAATTAGGTTTAGGTTGAGGTTGAGGGTAAAGGTGAGGTTTAGGGTGAGGATGAGGGTTAGGGTTAGGTTTAGGGTGAGGGTTATGGTGAGGGTGAGGGTGAGAGTTATGGTTTGTATTAGGGTTAGGTGGAGGGCTTGCACGAGGGGGAGGGTTAGTGTGAGTGTGAGTGTTTAGGTAGGTAAGGGTTAGGTAGTTAGGTTAGCCTTAGGCGTAGGGTGAGGATTAGTGTGAAGGTGAGGGTTAGGGTGAGGGTGAGGATTAGGGTGAGGGTTAGGATTAGGGTTAGGGTGAGGGTTAGGTTTAGGGTCATGTTTAGGGTGAGGGTGAGGGTTTGGTGTGGGTGAGGGTTCGGGTGAGGGTTTGGGTTAGGGTGTGGGTAAGGGTTAGTTTTAGGTTGAGGGTTAGGGTGACAGTGAGGATTAGTGTGAGGTTGAGGGTTAGGGTTAGGATTACGGTGCGGGATAGGTTGAGTAGTAGGGTTAGGGTTATGGTGAGTGATAGGGTTATTGTAAGGGTTAGTGTTAGAGTTAGGGTTAGGGTTAATGTGAGGGTAATGGTTATGGTGAGGGTGAGGCTGAGGGTTCAGATTAGGTTTAGGGTTAGTGTGAGGGTGATGGTGAGTCTTAGTTTTAGGATTAGGGTCAGGTTTAGGGTTAAGCTTGGTGTGAGTTTGAGGGTAAGGGTGAGTTTTAGGGTGAGGGTGAGGGTGAGGGTTAGGGTGAGGTTTAGTGTTAGTGTGAAGTTTAGGGTGAGGTTGAGGTTTAGGGTGAGGGTGAGGGTTCGGCTGAGGGTGAAGGTAAGACTGAGTGTGAGGGTTAGGGTTAGGGTGACGCTTAGGATGACGGTGAGGGTTAGTGTAGGTGTTAGGTTTAGGGTTAGGTTTAGCATTCCAGTGAGGGTTAGGGTTAGGGTTAGCGGTAGGGTGAGGGTTAGGGTTAGGGTTAGGGTGAGGGTTACGTTTAGGTTTAGGGTGAGAATTAGAGTGAGGGTTTTGGTTAGGCTTAGGGTGAGAGTAAGGTTTAGGGTGAGGGTGAGGGTGAGAGTGAGGGTTAGGTTTATCATTCGGCTGAGGGCTAGGGTTGGGTGAGGGTGAGGGTTAGGGTTAGTGTTAGGGTAAGTGTGAGGATTAGGGTTAGGTTTAGCGTTAGATTTAGGGTGAGGATAAGGGTTAGGGTGAGGTTTAGTTTGAGGGTGAGGTTTAGGGTGAGCGTTAGTTTTAGGGTGAGTGTTAAGTTGAATGTTAGGGTCTGGGTTAGGGTGAGGTTGACGGTGAGGGTTTGTGTTAGGGTTAGGGTGAGGTTTAGGGATAGGGTGAGGGTTTGGGTTAGGGTTAGGGTGAGGGTTAGGTTTAGGGTTAGGGTGAGGGTGAGGGTTAGGGTTAGGGTAAGGGTGAGGGTTAGGTTGAGGGTTAGGGTGAGGGTGAGTGTTAGGTTTAGCATTAGGGATATGGTGAGTGTGAGTGTAAGAGGTGAGGGTGAGGGTAAGACAGCGTTAAGGTTAGTCTGAGGGTGAGGGTGAGGCTGAGGTTTAGGGATATGGTGAGGGTTAGTGTGAGGTGTATGTTTAGGTCAGGGTGAGGGTTAGGGTTAGGGTGAGGTTTAGGTTTAGGGTAAGTTTACGGTGTGTGTTAGGTTTAGGGTTAGGGTTAGGATGAGGGTGAGGGTTAGGGTTAGGTAAGGGTTAGGTTTAGTGTGAGGGTTATCTTTAGGGTTAGGGTTAGCTTTAGGGTGAGGGTGAGGGTAAGTTTTTGGGTGAGTGTTAGGGTGAGAGTGAGGGTTAGGGTTTGGGTTAGGGTTAGGCTTATGGTTAGGCTGAGGCTGAGTGTTAGGTTTAGGGTGAGGGATAGGGTGACAGTGAGTGTTAGGGTGAGGGTGGGGGATAGGGTGACAGTGAGTGTTAGGGTGAGGGTGGGGGTTAGGTTTAGGGTTAGGGTGAGAGTTAGGGTTAGGATGAGTGTTAGGGTGAGTGGAAGGGTTAGGGTTATGTTGAGGGTTAGGGTTAGTGTGAGGGTTAGGGTTAGAATTAGGCTTAGGTTGAGGTTGAGATTAAGAGTCAGGTTAGGGTGAGGGTGAGGGTTAGGGTTAGGGTTAGGTTTAGAGTGAGGGGTGAGGGTGAGAATGAGGATTACAGTTAGTATTACGGTTAGGAGGAGGGCTTGCGTGAGGGCGAGGGTTAGGGTGTGGGTGAGGGTGAGGATGAGGGTTTAGGAAGGTAAGGGTTAGGTAGTTTGATTAGGGTTAGGGATAGGGTGAGGATTAGGATGAAGGTGAGGGTTAGGGTGAGGGTGAGGGTGAGGATGAGGGTTAGAGTGAGGGTAAAGGTTACGGTGATGTTTAGGGTGAAGATGAGGGTTGGGTGAGGGTGAGGGTGAGGGTGAGGGTTCGGGTTAGGGTGTGGGTGAGGGTTAGGTTTAGGGTGAGGGTTAGGGTGACAGTGAGGATTAGTGTGAGGTTGAGGGTTTGGGTTAGTGTTAGGTTGAGGTTTAGGGTTAGGGTTAGTGGTAGGGTGAGGTGTAGGGTTAGGGTTATGGTGAGGGTTAGGGTTCTTGTGAGGGTTAGTGTTAGAGTTGGGGTTAGGGTTAGTGTGAGAGTAATGTTTAAGGTGAGGGTTAGGATGAGGGTGAGGGTTAGGGTTAGTGTTAGATTTAGGGTGAGGGTGAGGGTTACATTTAGGTTTAGGGTTAGGGTGAGTGTGAGGGTTAGGATTAGGGTTAGGGTGAGTGTTAAGTTTAGGCTAAGGGTTAGGGTTTGGTTTAAGGTGAGGGTGAGGCTGAGGATTAGGATTAGGTTTAAGGTTAGGGTGAGGGTGATGGTGAGGCTTAGGTTTAGGATTAGGGTTAGGTTTAGGGTTAAGCTTAGGTTGAGGGTGAGGGTAAGGTTGAGTTTTAGGGTGAGGGTGAGGGTTAGGCTGAGGTTTAGTGTTAGTGTGAAATTTAGGGTGAGGTTGACGTTTAGGGTGAGGGTGAGGGTTCAGTTGAGGGTGAAGGTAAGGGTGTGTGTGAGGGTTAGAGTTAGGGTGACAGTTAGGGTGACTGTGAATGTTAGTGTAAGTGTTAGGTTTAGCGTTACTTTTTGCATTCCCGTGAGGGTTAGGGTTAGGTTTAGCGTTAGGGTGAGGTTTAGGTTTAGGGTTAGGGTGAGGGTTACGTTTAGGGTTAGGGTGAGAATTAGAGTGAGGGTTAGGGTTAGGGTTAGGGTGAGAGTAAGGGTTAGGGTGAGGGTGAGGGTGAGAGTGAGGGTTAGGGTTAGCTTTCGGGTGAGGGCTAGGGTTGGGTGAGGGTGAGGGTTAGGGTGAGGGTTAGGGTTAGTGTGAGGATTAGGTTGAAGTTGAGAGTTAGGGTGAGGGTGAGGGTTAGGATGAGGGTTAGGCATAGTGTTAGGGTGAGGGTTAAGGTTAGGGTGATGTTTACGGTGAGGGTTCGGGTTGGGTGAGGGTGAGGGTTCGGGTGAGGGTTCGAGTTAAGGTGTGGATGAGTGTTAGGTTTAGGGTGAGGGTTGGGTGCCAGTGAGGATTAGTGTGAGGTTGAGGGTTACGGTGAGGTTTAGGGTTAGGGTGAGGGTTGGGTGAGGGGTAGGGTTAGGGTTATGGTGAGGGGTAGGGTTATTTTGAGGGTTAGGTTTAGAGTTAGGGTTAGGATTAGTGTGAGGATAATGGTTATGGTGAGGGTGAGGCTTAAGGTTAGCATTAGGTTTAGGGTGAGGGTAAGGGTTATGGTTAGGGTTAGGGTTAGTGTGAGTGTGAGGGTTAGTATTAGGGATAGGATGAGAGTTAGGTTTAGGCTAAGGTTTAGAGTTCAGGTTAGGGTTAAGGTGATGGTGAGTCTGATGGTTAGAATTAGGTTTAGGGTTAGGGTGAGGATGATGTTGAGGCTTAGGTTTAGGATTAGGGTTAGGTTTAGGGTTACGCTTAGGGTGAGTGTGAGGGTAAGGGTGAGTTTTAGGGTGAGGGTGAGGTTTAGTGTTAGTGTGAAGTTTAGGTTGAGGTTGAGGTTTAGGGTGAGGGTGATTGTTCAAGTGAGACTGAAGGTAAGAATGTGTATGAGGGTTAGGGTTAGGGTGACGTTTAGGATGACGGTGAGGGTTAGTGTAAGTGTTAGGTTTAAGGTTAGGTTTAGCGGTCCAGTGAGGGTTAGGGTTAGGGTTAGTGTTAGGGTGAGGGTTATGGTTAGGGTTAGGGTGAGGGTCAAGTTTAGGGTTAGGGTGAGAGTTAGAGTGATGGTTAGAGTTAGGGTTAGGGTGAGAGTAAGGATTAGGGTGAGGGTGAGGGTGAGAGTGATGGTTAGGTTTATCATTCGGCTGAGGGCTAGGGTTGGGTGAATGTGAGGGTTAGGGTGAGGGTTAGGGTTAGGGTAAGTGTGAGGATTAGGGTTAGGTTTAGCGTTAGATTTAGGGTGAGGGTAAGGTTTAGGGTGAGGTTTAAGTTGAGGGTGAGGTTTAGGGTTAGCGTTAGTGTTAGGGTGAGGTTGACGGTGAGGGTTAGGGTTTGGGTTAGCGGGAGGTTGACGGTGAGGGTTAATGTTAGTGTTAGGGTGAGGTTTAGGGATAGTGTGAGGGTTAGGGTTAGGGTTAGGTTGAGGGTTAGGTTTAGGGTTAGGGTGAGGGTGAGGGTTAGGGTTAAGGTGAGGGTGAGGGTTAGGTAGAGGGTTAGGGTGAGGGTTAGTGTGAGGTGTATGTTAAGGGTCAGGGTGAGGGTTATGTTTAGGGTGAGGTTTAGGGTTAGGGTTAGGGTTAGGATGTGTGTTAGGTTTAGGTTTAGGTTTAGGATGAAGTTGAGGTTTAGGGTTAGGTGAGGGTTAGGTTTAGTGTGAGGGTTAGGGTTAGGGTTAGGCTTACGGTTAGGGTGAGGCTGAGTGTTAGGTTTAGGGTGAGGGATAGGGTGACAGTGAGTGTTAGGGTGAGGGTGGGGGTTAGGTTTAGGGTTAGGGTGAGAGTTAGGGTTAGGATGAGTGTTAGGGTGAGTGGAAGGGTTAGGGTTATGTTGAGGGTTAGCGTTAGTGTGAGGGTTAGGGTTAGAATTAGGCTTAGGTTGAGGTTGAGATTAAGAGTCAGGTTAGGGTGAGGGTGAGGGTTAGGGTTAGGGTTAGGTTTAGAGTGAGGGGTGAGGGTGAGAATGAGGATTACAGTTAGTATTACAGTTAGGAGGAGGGCTTGCGTGAGGGCGAGGGTTAGGGTGTGGGTGAGGGTGAGGATGAGGGTTTAGGAAGGTAAGGGTTAGGTAGTTTGGTTAGGGTTAGGGATAGGGTGAGGATTAGGATGAAGGTGAGGGTTAGGGTGAGGGTGAGGGTGAAGATGAGGGTTAGAGTTAGGGGAGGTTTAGGTTTAGGGTTAGGGTTAGAGTTAGGGTTAGGGTGAGTGTGAGGTTTAGGGTTAGAGTTAGGGTTCAGGTGAGGGTTAGGATGAGGGTTAAGGTTAGTGTTAATTTTAGATTTAGGGTTAGGGTGAGGTTAAGTGTTAGGGTTATGGTTAGGATTATGGTTAGGTTGAGGGTGAGTGTGTGGGTTAGGGTTAGGTTTAGTTTAGGCTTAGGGTTAGGCTGAGGGTTAGGTTGAGGGGGAGGGTTAGGGTTCGAGTGAGGGTTAGGGTTAAGGTTAGTGTGAGGGTTAGGATGAAGATTAGGTTTAGGATTAGGGTTAGGGTGAGAGCTAGGGTGAAGGTGAGGTTTAGGGTTAGGGTTAGGGTGAGGTTTAAGGTTAGGGTTAGGGTCAGTGTGAGTTTGAGGTTTAGGGTTAGAGATAGGGTTAGGGTGAGTGTTAGGGTGAGTGTTTGGCTTAGTGTTAGTGTTATAGTTAGGGTTAGGGTGAGGGTTAGGGTGATGGTGTGTGTTAGGGTTTAGGGTTAGGATTAGGATTAGGGTTAGGGAGAGGGGGAGTGTGAGGGTTAGAATTAGCCTTATGTTTAGTCTGAGGGTGAGGGTGAGGGTGAGTGTTAATGTTAGATTGAGGGTTAGGTTTAGGGTGTGGTTTATTGTTAGGGTTAGTGTTAGAGTTAGGGTTTGGGTGAGTTTTAGGTTGAGTGTTAGGGTAAGGGTGAGGTTTAGGGTGGGGGTGACGGTAAGGGTAAACGTGAGGGTTAGGCTAAGGGTGAGGGTTAGGGTTAGGGTTAGGGTTAGGGTGAGATTTAGGGTTCGGGTTAAGTTTAGGGTTAGGGTGAGGGTTAGGGTAAGGGTTAGGGTGAAGGTGAGAGTTAGGGTTAGGTTGAGGGTTAGGGTTAGGATTAGGTTTAGGGTTAGGGCTAGTGTGAGAATGAGTGATAGGATTAGGGTTAAGCTTAGACTTAGGTTTAGGCTGAGGGTAAGGGTGAGGCTGAGGTTTAGGGTTAGCGTGATGGATAGGTTTAGGGTTAGGGTGAGTGTGAGAATGAGGGTTAGGTTTAGGGTGACTGATAGGGGGAGCGTGACAGTAAGAGTTAAGGTGAGGGTTAGGCTGAGGGTGAATGTTCCCCTAAGGGTGAGGGTTAGGATTAGGGTCATTGTTAGGGTAAGGGTTAGGGTGAGGTTTAGTGTGAGGGTGAGGGATAGATTGAGGATTAGAGTTAGGCTTAGTGTGAATTTTAGGGTGAGGTTGAGGGTTAGGGTTAGGGTGAGTGTTAGGGTTAGAACTAAGGTTAGGGTGGGGGCTAGGGTGACGCTGAGGGTTAGGGTTAGGGTGAGGTTTAGGGTTAGGGTGACAGTTAGGGTTAATGTGAGGGTTAGTGTGAGAGTTAGGGGTAGTGTTATGGTGAGGGTAATTGTAAGGGTGAGGGTTAGGGTTAGGCTTAGGTTTAGGGTGAGGATTAGGGTTAGTGTTTGGGTTAGGGTGTGGTTGAGGCTGAGGATTAGGGTCAGGTTTAGGGTTAGGGTTAGGTTTAGGTTTAGGGTTAAGTTTAGGATTATGGTGAGGGTCAGGGTTAGGTTTAGGCTTAGGCTTAGGGTTAGGATGAGGGTGAGGGTGAGGGTGGGGGTGCAGATTAGGTTTAGCATTAGGGTTAGGGTTAGGTTTATTGTTAGTGTTATGATTAGGGTTAAGTTTGCGGTGAGGGTGAGGCTGAGGGTGAGGGTTATGGTTAGGGTCAGGGTTAGGGTTAGGGTTAAGGTTAGTGTTATTGTTAGGGTTAGGGTTAGAGTTACGGTGAGGTTGAGGGTGAGGGTGAGGGTTTTGGTTAGGGTGAGGTTTAGAGTGAGTTTTAGGGTTAGGGTTAGTGTTAGGGTGAGGGTGAGGTTTAGGGTTAGAGTTAGGGTGAGGAGGAGGGTTAGGGTGAGCGTTAGGGTTAGGTTTTTTGTTAGGGTTAGGGGGAGGGTGAGGGTTAGGTTGAGATGTATGGATAGGGTTAGGTTTAGGATTAGGGTTATTGTGAGGGTTATACTTAGGCTTAGGGTTAGGCTGAGGGTGAGGTTGTGGGTGAGGATTAGGATTAGGGTGATGTTTCGGGTTTGGGTTAGTGTTATTGTTAGGGTTAGGTTTAGAGTTACGGTGAGGGTGAGACTGGAGGTGAGCGTTAGGGTTAGGGTTAGGGTGAGGGTTAGAATGAGGATTAGGGTTAGGATTAGGGTTAGGGTGAGTGCTAGGGTTTGGGTGAGGGTTAGGGTTAGTGTTAGCTTGAGGTTTAGGGTTAGGATTAGGGTTAGGGTGAGGGTGAGTGTTAGAATTAGGGTTAGGCTTTCCGTTAGGGTTAGGTTTAGGGTTAGGGGGAGTGTTATTGTTGGGGTTAGGGTTAGGGTTATGGTGAGGGTGACGGTACTGGTGAAGTTAGGGGTTACTGTTATGGTGTGGTTTAGGGTTAGGGTTAGGGTTAGGGTTAAGGTGATGGTGAGGTTTAGGTTTAGATAGAGTTTTAGTGGGAGGGTTAGGGTGAGGGTTAAGTTTAGGGTTAGTGTTAGGGTTAGTGTGAGGGTGAGGGTTAGATTGAGGTTTAGGGTTAGGATTAGGTTTAGTGTGAGGGTTAGTGTTAGGGTTAGGGTTAGTGTTAGGTTGAGGGTATTTGTTAGGGTGAGAGTTTGGTTTAGGGTGAGGGTTTTGGTTCGGGTGAGGGTTAGGGTTAGGGTTAGGGTTATTGTTAGGGTTAGGGTTAGAGTTACAGTTACGGTGAGGGTGAAAGTGAGGGTTATGTTTGGGGTTAGGATGAGGTTTAGGTTTAGGGTTAGGGTTAGAGTTAAGGTTAGGGTGAGAATGAGGTTTAGGGTTAGAGTTATCCTTAGTGTTACAGTTAGGGTTACGGTGAGGGTTAGGGTTAGGATTAGGCTTAGGCTAAGGCTTAGGCCGAGCATGAAGTTGAGGGTTAAGGTTAGGGTTAGGGTTAGGGTTAGGGTTAGGGTGAGGGTTAGGGTGAGGTTTAGGGTTAGCATTAGGGTTAGGCTTAGGGCTAGGGTGAGGGTTAGGGTGAGGGTTAGGGTTAGTGATAGGGTTAGGGTTAGGAATAGGTTTAAGTTGAGGGTGAGGGTGAGGGTTAGTGTTAGCTTAAGGATTAGGCTTAGGTTTAGGGTGAGGGTTAAGTTTAGGGTTTGGGTTAGGGTGAGGGTGAGGATGAGGATTAAGATAAGTTTTAGGGTTAGGGTTAGGGTTAGATTTCAGGTTATTGTTAATGTTGTGGTTAGGGTTAAATTTGTGGTGAGGGTGAGGCTGAGGGTGAGGGTTATGGTTAGAGTTAGGGTTAGGGTTAGTGTTATTGTTAGGGTTATGGTTAGAGTTACGGTGAGTTTGAGGGTGAGGGTGAGGATTTTCGTTAGGGTGAAGTTTAGGGTGAAGTTTAGGGTTAGGGTTAGGGTTAAGGTTAGGGTGAGTGTGAGGTTTAGGGTTAGAGTTAGGGTTAGGGGGCAGTTTAGGATGAGTGTTAGGGTTAGAATTAGGGTTAGGGTAAGGGCTAGGGTGAGGGTGAGTTTTAGGGTTAGGGTTAGGTTGAGGTTTAGGGTTAGGGTTAGCGTGAGGGTGAGGTTTAGGGTTATAGTTAGGGTTAGCATGAGGCTGAGGGTGAGGATTAGGGTTAGGGTGAGGGTTTAGCTGAGGGTGAGGGTTAGGGTTAGGGTTAAGGTGAAGGTGAGGGTTAGATTGAGGATTAGTGTTAAGGTTCGTGTGAGGTTTAGGGTGAGGATGAGTTAGGCTTAGGGTGAGGGCTAGGGTGAGGGTGAGGGTTAGGGTTAGTGTTAGGGTGAGGTATAGGGTTAGGGTGATGGTTAGGGTTAGTGTGAGGGTTAGGTTTAGGGTTAGGGTTAGTGTTAGGTTGAGGGTTAGGTTTAGGGTGAGGGTTATGGTTATGGTTATTGTTAGGGTGAGGGTTAGGGTTAGGGTTAGTGTTATTGTTAGTGTTAGTGTTAGGGTTATGTTTACCGTGAGGGTAAGTGTGTGGGTTAGGGTTGGGGTTAGGATGAGGTTTAGGTTTAGGATTAGGTTTAGAGTTTGGGTTAGGATGAGGGTGAGGATTAGGGTTAGAGTTAGGGTTAGTGTTAGGGTCAGGGTTAGGGTGAGAGTTAGGGTTAGGATTAGGTTGACGGTTAGGGTTAGGGTTAGGTTTACGCTTAGGCTTAATTTAGGCTTAGGCTTAGCATGAGTGTGAGGGTTAGGGTTAGGGTTAGGATGAGGTTTAGGTTTAGGCTTAGGGTTAGGGTGAGTACTTCTGGTTAGGGTGAGGGTTAGTGTTAGGGATAGGGTTAGTTTTCGGATTAGGGTTAGGGTGAGGTTGAGTGTGAGCATTAGGTTTAGGGTTAGGGTTAGGCTTAGGGTTAGGGTTAGGCTGAGGGTGATCTTGGGAGTGAGGAATAGGTTTTCGGTGATGGTTATGATTAGGGTTATGGTAAGGGTTATGATGAGGGTTAGGGTTAGGATTAGGTTTAGGGTGAGGGCTATGGTGAGGGTGAGTGTTAGGGTTAGGGTTAGGCTTAGGCTTAGGTTTAGCCTGAGGGTGAGGGTGAGGGTTAGGGTTAGGGTGATGGATAGGGTTAGGATTAGGGTGAGTGTTTGGATGAGGGTTAGGGTTAGGGTGAGTGTTAGGGTGAGGGTGAGGGATAGATTGTGGATTACGTTTAGGGTTAGTGTGAGGATTAGGGTGAGGATGAGGGTTAGGGTTTGGGTGAGTGTTAGGGTTAGAATTATGTTTAGGGTGGGGGCTAGGGTGTAGCCGATGGTTAGGGTTAGGGTGAGGGTGAGCTTTAGGGTTAGGGTGAGAGTTAGGGTTACTGTGAGCATTAGTGTTAGAGTTAGGGTTAGTGTTAGGGTGAGGGTAAGTGTTAGCGTGAGGGTTAGTATTAGGTTGAGCGTTATGGTTAGGGTGAGGTTTAGGGTTAGTTTTAGGGTTATTGTGAGGTTTAGGGTTAGTGGTACGGTGAGGGTGAGGATGAGGGTTAGAGTTAGGGGAGGTTTAGGGTTAGGGTTAGGGTTATAGTTAGGGTTAGGGTGAGTGTGAGGTTTAGGGTTAGAGTTAGGGTTCAGGTGAGGATTAGGATGAGGGTTAGGGTTAGGGTTAGTTTTAGGTTTAGGGTTAGGGTGAGGTTAAGTGTTACGGTTATGGTTAGGATTAGGGTTAGGTTGAGTGTGAGTGTGTGGGTTCGGGTTAGGTTTAGGTTTAGGCTTAGGCTTAGGCTGAGGGTTAGGTTGAGGGGGAGGGTTAGGTGTCGGGTGAGGGTTACGGTTAGGGTTAGTGTGAGGGTTAGGATGAAGTTTAGGTTTAGGATTAGGTTTAGGGTGAGGGCTAGGGTGAAGTTGAGGTTTAGGGTTAGGGTTAGTGTGATGTTTAGGGTTAGGGTTAGGGTCAGTGTGAGTTTGAGTTTTAGGGTTAGAGATAGGTTTAGGGTGAGTGTTAGGGTGAGGGTTTGGCTTAGTGTTAGTGTTATAGTTAGGGTTAGGGTGAGGTTTAGGATGAGGGTGTGTGTTAGGGTTACGGTTAGGTTTAGGATTAGTGTTAGGGAGAGGGGGAGTGTGAGGGTTAGAGTTAGCCTTAGGTTTAGGCTGAGGGTAAGGTTGAGGGTGAGTTTTAGGGTTAGTTTGAGGGTTTTGGTTAGGGTTAGGGTGTGGTTTCGTGTTAGGGTTAGTGTTAGAGTTAGGATTAGGTTGAGGGTGAGGTTTAGGGGTAGAGTTAGGGTTAGGGTGAGTGTTATCTTGAGTGTTAGGGTTAGGGTGAGGTTTAGGGTGGGGGTGACGATAAGGGTAGACGTGAGGGTTAGGCTAAGGGTGAGGGTTAGGGTTAGGGTTTGGGTTAGGATGAGAGTTAGGGTTACTGTGATGTGAGTGTTAGGGTTAGGGTGAGGTTTAGGGTTAGTATTAGGGTTAGGTTGATGGTGAGTGTTAGGATTAAGGTTAGGGTTAGGGTTAGGGTTAGGGTTAGGTTTAGGGTTAGGATTAGTGTTATTTTTAGGTTTATGGTTAGAGTAACAGTGAGGGTGAGGGTGAGGGTGAGGGTGTGGGTTAGGGTGAGGGTTAGGGTGAGGTTTAGGGTTAGGGTTAGGAGTAGGGTTAGGGTGAGGGTGAGGTTTAGGGTTAGATTTAGGGTTAGGGGCAGTGTTAGGTCGAGGGTTAGGGTTAGGGTTAGTGTTAGGGTTAAGGTTAGGGTGAGGGTTAGGTTGAGGTTTAGGGTTAGGGTTATGGTTAGTGTTAGGATTAGGGTGAGGGTTAGGGTTAGGTTTCAACTTAGGCTTAGGTTTAGGCTGAGGGTGAGGGTGGGGGTGAGGATTAGGGTTAGGGTGATGGTTAGGATTAGGGTAAGGGTGAGGGCTCAGGTGAGGGTGAGGGTTAGGGTAAGGCTTAGGCTAAGGCTTAGGTTTAGGCTGAGGGTGAGGTTGAGGGTGAGGGTTAGGGTTAGGATGATGGTTAGGTTTACCCTAAGGGTGAGGGTTGGGATGAGGTTTAGGGTTAGGGTGAGGTTAGGGTGATATTGATGGTAAGGGTAAAGGTGAGGTTTACGCTGAGGGTGAGTGTTAAGATAAGGGTGAGTGTTAGGGTTAGGTTTAGGGTTACTGTAAGGGTTAGGGTTAGCGATAGGATGAGGGTTAGATTGAGGATTAGTGTTTGGGTTAGTGTGAGGTTTAGTGTGAGGATGAGGGTCTGGTTTAGGCTGAGGGTGAGGGTTAGAATTAGGGTTAGGTTGAGGGCTAGGGTGAGGGTGAGGATTAGGGTTAGTGTGAGGGTTCGTGTTAGGGTTAGGGTTAGTGTTAGGGTGACGGTAAGTGGTAGGGTGAGGGTTAGGTTAGGGTGAGGGTTATGGTCAGGGTGAGGGTGAGGGTTTGGATGAGGGCGAGTGTGAGTGTGAGAGTTAGGGTTAAGGTTAGGCTTAGGGTTAGGGTGAGGGTTAGGGTTAGTATTTGGTTTAGGGTAGGGTTCTGCTTAGGGTTCACGTAAGGGTGAAGGTTAGATTGAGTTTTAGGGTTAGGGTTAGGGTGAGGGCTAGGGTTAGGGATAGGTTTAGGTTTAGGATTAGGGTTAGGGTGAGGGTGAGTGTGAGGTTTAGGGTTAGGGTTAGGCTTAGAATTAGGGTGAGGGTTAGGGTTAGGTTTTGGGTTAGTGTGAGGGTGAGGCTGAGGATTAGGCTTATTTTTAGGGTTAGGTTTATTGTTAGGGTTAGTATTAGGGTTAGGGATAGGTTTAGGGTTATGGTGAGAGTTTGGGTTAGAGTTAGGATTAGGCTTAGGTTTAGGATGAGTGTGAGGGTGGGTTTGAGGATTAGAGTTAAGGTTAGGTTTAGACTTAGGTTTAGGCTTATTGTTAGTGTTATGCTTATTGTTAAGTTTGCGGTGAGCATGACGCTGAAGGTGAGGGTTATGCTTATGGTTAAGGTTAGGGTTTGTGTTAGTGTTATTCTTAGGGTTAGGGTTAGAGATACGGTGAGGATGAGGTTGTGGGTGAGGGTTAGGGTTAGTGTGCGGTTTTGGGATAGGTTTAGAGTAAGGGTTAGGGTGAGGGTGAGGTTTAGAATTAGAGTTATTGTTAGGGGGAGGATTAGGGTTAGGGTTTGGGTAAAGGTGAGGGTGGGCGTGAGGATTAGGGTTAGGTTTAGGGTTAGGTTTAGGGTTAGGTTTTTAGGATAGGGTTAGGGTTAGGGTTACGGTGCGGGTTATGGTTAGGCTTAGGGTTAGGCTGAGGGTGAGGGTGGGTGTGAGGATTAGTGTTACGGTTAGGGTTAGTGTTAGGGTTATTTTTAGTGTTATGGTTAGGGTTAAGTTTGCTGTGAGGGTGAGTCTGAGGGCGAGGGTTTTGGTTATGGTTATGGTTATGGTTAGGGTTAGACGTATTGTTAGGGTTAGGGTTAGAGTTACCGTGAGGGTGAGGGTGAGGGTGAGGTTTAGGGTTCAGGTTAGGGTTCGGGTTAGGGTGAAGGTTAGATTGAGGTTTAGGGTTAGGATTAGGGTAAGGGTGAGGGCTAGGGTTAGGGTTAGGATGAGGGCTAGGTTTAGGGATAGGGTTATGTTTTGGATTAGGGTTAGGGTGAGGGTGAGTGTGAGGTTTAGGGCTAGGGTTAGGCTTAGAGTTAGGGTGAGGTTTAGGGTTTTGGTTTGGCTTAGTGTGAGGGTGAGGCTGAGGATTAGGGTTAGGTTTAGGGTTATGGTTAGTGTTAGGTTTACGGTTAGGTTTAGGGTTATGGTGAAGGTTAGGGTTAGAGTTAGGATTAGGCTTAGGGTTAGGATGAGGGTGAGGGTGGGTTTGAGGATTAGAGTTAGAGTTAGGGTTAGGCTTAGTGTTAGGCTTATTGTTAGTGTTATGCTTAGGGTTAAGTTTGCGGTGAGCATGAGGCTGAAGGTGAGGGTTATGGTTAGGGTTATGGTTAGGGTTAGGGTTAGTGTTATTCTTAGGGTTAGGGTTAGAGATACGGTGAGGATGAGGTTGAGGGTGAGGGTTAGTGTTAGGGTGCAGTTTAGGGATAGGTTTAGGGTAAGGGTTAGGGTGAGGGTGAGGTTTAGAATTAGAGTTATTTTTAGGGGAGGGTTAGGGTTAGGGTTTGGGTTAGGGTGAGGGTGGGGCTGAGGATTAGGGTTAGGTTTAGGGTTTGGGTTAGGGTTAGGTTTTTAGGTTAGGGTTAGGGTTAGGGTTACGGTGAGGGTTAGGGGTAGGTTTAGGCTTAGGTTTAGGCTGAGGGTGAGGGTGAGTGTGAGGATTAGTGTTAGGGTTAGGGTTAGTGTTAGGGTTATTTTTAGTGTTATGGTTAGGGTTAAGTTTGCTGTGAGGGTGAGTCTGAGGTTGAGGGTTATGGTTATGGTTAGGGTTATTGTTAGAGTTATTGTTAGGGTTAGGGTTAGAGTTATGGTGAGGGTGAGGGTGAGGGTGAGGGTTAGGTTCGGGTTATGGTGAAAGTTAACTTGCGGTTTAGGGTTAGGATTAGGGTAAGGTTGAGGGCTAGGGATAGGGTTAGATTTAGGGTTATGGGGAGGGATAGGGTTAGGTTTAGGGTTAGGTTTAGGGTTAGGTTTAGGGTTAGGATTACGGTGAGGGTTAGGGTTCTGATTAGGCTTAGGCTTATAGTTAGGCTGAGGGTGAGGCTGAGGTGAGGGTTATGGTTACGGTTAGGGTTATGATTAGGGTTAGGATAAGTGTTATTGTTAGGGTTAGGGTTAGAGTTATGGTGAGGTTCAGGGTGAGGGTGAGGGTTAGGGTTAGGGTGAGGTTTAGGGTTAGGTTTAGTGTTAGGGGTAGTGTTAGGGTGAGGGTGTCGGTAAGGTTAAAGGTGAGGGTTAGCCTGAGCGTGAGGGTTACGGTACGTGTGAGGGTTAGGCTTAGGGTGAGCGTTAGGTTATGGGTTGGGGTGAGATTTAGGGTTCGGGTTCAATTTAGGGTTAAGTTGAGGGTTAGGGTAAGGGTTACAGTGATGTTGAGGGTTAGGGTTAGGTTCAGGGTTAGTGTTAGGATTAGGGTTAGTGTGAGGTGAAGGTTAAGGTTAGTGTTAGGGTGAGGGTTAGGATGAGGGTTAGGGATAGGATTAGGGTTAGGGTGAGGGCTAGTTTGAGGTTGAGGTTTAGGGTTAGCGTTAGGGTGAGGTTTAGGGTTAGGGTTAGGGTTCGGGTTAGGGTGAGGTTGAGGTTTACGGTTAGAGTTATGGTTAGGGTGAGGCTGAAATTGAGGGTTAGGGTTAGGGTTAGTGTTAGAGTTAGGGTTAGGTTGAGGGTTAGGTTGAGGGTGAGGGTTAGGCTAAAAGTTAGGATTAGGATTAGCATAAGGGTTAGGGTGAGTGTGAGGGTTAGGGTTAGGGTTAGGCTTAGGGTTAGGCTGAGGGTGAGGTTGAGAGTGAGGGTTAGGGTTAGGTTTACGGTGAGAGTTAGGGTTCGGGTAAATTTAGGGTTAGGGTGAGGGTTATGGTTAGGTTTATGGTGAGCTTGAGTTTTAGGGTAAGGTTGAGGCTTAGGGTTAGGATTATGGTTAGGGTAAGGGTTAAGGTTAGGGTTAGGGTAAAGTTAAGAATGAAGATTAGGGATAGGGTGAGGGCTAGGTTGAGGGTGAGGTTTAGTGTTAGTGTTAGATTAAGGTTTAGGGTTAGAGTTAGGTTAGGGTGAGGGTTAGGTTGAGGGTTAGGTTTATGGTGAGGGTGAGGATTAAGGTTAGGGTGAGGGTTAGGGTGAGGATGATGGTAAGGGTAAAGGTGAGGTTTAGGCTGAGTTTGAGTGTTAGGGTGAGGGTTAGGGTTAGGTTTAGGGTTAGGGTAAGGGTTAGGGTTAGGTTCAGGGTGAGTGTTAGATTGAGGATTAGGGTTAGGGTTAGTGTGAGGTTTAGGGTGAGGATGAGGGTTAGGGTGAAGGTGAGGGTTAAAATTAGGGTTATGGTGAGGGCTAGGGTGAGGGTGAGTGTTAGGGTTCGGGATAGGTTTATGGTGAGGTTAAGGATTAGGTTGAGGGTTAGGGTTAGTGTGAGGGTTAGTGTTCGGCTTAGGGTCAGTGTTAGGGTGAGGGTAAGTGTTAGGGTGAGTGTTAGGTTTAGAGTGAGGGTTATGGTTGGGTGAGGGTTAGGGTTAGGGTTATTGTTAGGGTTAGGTTTAGAGATACGTTTACGGTGAGTGTGAGGGTGAGAGTTAGGGTTAGGTTTAGGGTGAAGTTTAGTGTTAGTGTTAGGGTTAGGGTTAGGGTTAAGGTGAGGGTGAGGTTTAGGAGTAGAGTTAGGTTTAGGGTGAGGGTTAGGGTCAAGGTTAGGGTTAGGGTGCGGGTTAGGGTGGGGTTGAGGGTAAGGGTAAATTTGAGGGTTTGGCTGAGGGTGAGGGTTACAGTAATGGTGAGGGTTAGGGTTAGGGTGAGGGTTAGTGTTAGGGTTAGGATGAGAGTGAGGGTTAGATTGAGGATTAGTGTTAGGGTTAGTGTGAGTTTTAGGGTTAGCTTGAGGGTTAGGGTTAGTGTAAGGATGAGGTTTACTGTTAGGGTGATGCTTAGGGTTAGTGTGAGCGTTAGTGTTAGCGTTAGGGTTTATGTTAAGGTGAAGGTAAGTGTTTGGGTGAAGGTTAGGTTTAGGGTGAGAGTTATGGTTAGAGTGAGTGTGAGGGTTAGGGTTAGGGTTATTGTTAGGATTAGGTTTAGGGTTATGGTTAGTGTTAGTGTTAGGGTTAGGATGAGGTTTAGTTTTAGTCTTAGGATTAGAGTTAAGCTTAGGGTGAAGGTGAGATTTAGGGATAGAGTTAGCTTTAGTGTTAGTGTTAGTGGTAGGGTGAGGGTTAGGGTTAGGTTTAGGCTTAGGCTTAGGCTTAGGCATGGGCTTAGGCCGAGCATGATGGTGAGGGTTAGGGTGAGGGTTAGGGTTCGGGTTAGTGTGAAGTTTAGATTGAAGTTTAGGGTTAGGATTAGGGTAAGGGTGAGGGCTAGGGTAAGGGTTAGGGTATGGGCTAGGGTTAGGGATAGGGTTAGGTTTAGGGTTAGGGTTAGGGTGAGGGTGAGTGTGAAGTTTATGGTTAGGGTTAGGCTTAGAATTAGGGTGAGGGTTACGGTTAGGGTTTGGGTTAGTGTGAGGGTGAGGTTGAGGATTATGGTTAGTTTTAGGGTTAGGTTTAGGGTTAGAGTTATGGTTAGGCTTAGGCTTAGGATGAGGGTGAGGGTGGGGTTGAGGATTAGAGTTAGGGTTTGGGTTAGGCTTAGTGTTAGGTTTATTGTTATTGTTATGATTAGGGTTAAGTTTGCGGTGAGCATGAGGCTGAAGGTGAGGGTAATGGGTAGGGTTAGGGTTAGGGGGAGGATAGGGGGAGGTTTAGGGTTAGGGTTAGTGTTAGGATAAGTGTGAGGGTGAGGGTTAGGTTGAGGTTTAAGGATAGGGTTAGGTTTAGGATTAGGGTTAGGGTGAGACTGAGTGTGAGGTTTAGGGTGACGATTAGGCTTAGGCTTATGGTTAGGCTAAGAGTGAGGGTGGGGGTGAGGATTAGGGTTATTGCTATGCTTGGGCTTATGGTTAGGCTGAGTGTGAGGATGGAGGTGAGGATTAGGGTTAGTGTGATCGTTAGGATTAGGGTAAGGGTGAGGGCTCGGGTGAGGGTAAGGGTTAGGGTAAGGCTTAGGCTTAGACTTCCAGTTAGGCTGAGGGTGAGTTTGAGGGTGAGGGTTAGGGTTAGCGTGATGGCTAGGTTTATTGTTAGGGTGAGGGTTAGGATGAGGTTTAGGGTTCGGGTGAGGTTAGGGTGAGGATGATGGTAAGGGTAAAGGTGAGGTTTATGCTGAGGGTAAGGGTTAAGATGAGGGTGAGGGTTAAGGTGAGGGTGAGGGTTAAGTTAAGGGTGAGGGTTAGGGTTAGGGTGAGGCTGAGTGTGAGGTTTAGCCTGAGGATTAGGCTTAGGCTTACAGTTAGGCTAAGGGTGAGGGTGGGGGTGAGGGTGGGGGTGAGGATTAGGGTTAGGGTGATGGTTAGGGTTAGTGTTATTGTTAGGGTTTGGGTTAGAGTTACGATGAGTGTGAGGGTGTGGGTGAGGGTTAGGGTTAGGGTTAGGGTGGGGTTTAGGGTTGGGTTAGGATTATGGTTAAGGTGAGGGTGAGGTTTAGGGTTAGATATAGTGTTAGGGGAATGGTTAGGGTGAGGGTCATGGATAGGGTTATTGTTAGGGTTAGGGTGAGGGTGAGGGTTAGGTTGAGGATTAGGGTTAGGGTTAGGATTAGGGTTAGTGTGAGGGTTAATGTTATGGTTAGGGTTAGTTTTAGGGTGAGGGTTGTTAGGGTTTGGGTTATTGTGAGGGTTATCGTTGGGATGAGGGTTCGGATAAAGGTTAGGTTTATTGTTAGGGTTAGGTTTAGTGTTTCGGTTACGGTGAGAGTGAGGGTTAGGGTTAGGGTTAGGGCGAGGTTTAGGGTTTGGTTTAGGGTTAGAGTGAGGGTTAGGGTGAATGTGAGGATTAGGGTTAGAGTTAGGGTTAGGGTGAAGGTTACTTTGACGTTTAGGGTTAGGGTTAGTGTTATGGTTAGGGTTAGGCTGAGAGTTAGGGGGAGGGTTAGGATTACAGTTAGGGTTAGGTTTATGGTTAGGGTTAGCCTTAGTGTTAGGGTGAGGGTGAGGTTTAGAGTTAGAATTAGGGTTAGGGTGAGGCTGAGGGTGAGAGTGAGGGTTAGGATTATTGTTAGCATTAGGATTAGGGTTTGGGTTAGGGTGAGATTGAGGGTTAGGGTTAGGGTTAGGGTTAGCCTTAGGTTTAGGCTGAGGGTGAGGGTGAGGGTGAGGGTTAGGGTTAGTTTAAGGGTTAGGGTTACGGTTAGGATGAGGTTTAGTGCTAGGGTTAATGTTAGAGTTGGGTTAGAGTGAGGGTGAGGTTTAGGGGTAGATTTAGGGTTAGGGTGAGGGTTAGGTTGAGAGTTAGGGTTAGGGTTAGGGTTAGGGTTGTTGTGAAGGTAAGGGTAAACGTGACAGTTAGGCTGAGTGTGAGGGTTATGGCAAGGGTGAGGATTAGTGTTAGGGTGAGAGTTAGGGTTAGGGTTAGTGTGAGAGTTAGGATTCGGGTTAAGTTTAGGGTTAGGGTTAGGGTTAGGCTAAGAGTTTCGGTGAGGGTGAGGGTTAGTGTGAGTTTGAGAGTTAGGGTTACGATTAGGGATAGGGTGATGGTTAGTGTTAGGGTTAGTGTTAGGGTGAGGGTTAGGATGAGGGTTAGGGTTAGGATTAGGGTTAGAGTGTGGGCTAGTGGCAGGTGAGGTTTACGGTGAGGGTTAGGGTGAGGTTAGGGTTACAGTGAGTGTGAGGGTTAATGTTAGGGTGAGGGTTAGGGTTAGGATTAGGGTTAGGGTGAGAGTGAGTGTTAGGATTAGGTTTAGGTTTAGGGTTAGGTTTAGGTTTAGGGTTAGGGTGAGGGTTAGGGTGAAGATGATGGTAAGGGTAAAGGTGAGGTTTAGGGTGAGGGTGAGGGTTAAGATAAGGGTGAGGGTTAGGTTTAGGCTTAGGTTTAGAGTAAGGGGTAGTATTAGGGTCAGGGGGATTGTTAGATTGAGGATTAGGGTTAGCGTTAGTGTGAGGTTTAGAGTGAGGATGAGGGTTAGGGTTAGGGTGAGGGTGAAGGTTAGAATTAGGGTTAGGGTGAGGGCTAGGATGAAGGTGAGGGTGAGGGTAAGGGTTAGGCTTAGGCTTAGGATTAGGCTGAGCGTGAGATTGAGGATGAGTGTTAAGGTTAGGGTGATGGTTAGGTTTACAGTTAGGGTGAGGGTTAGGATGAGGTTTAGGGTTAGGGTGAGGGTTAGGTTGAGGTTTAGAGTTAGGGTTAGGGCTAGACTTAGGGTTATGGTGAGGATGAGGTTCAGGGGTACAGTTAGGGTTAGGATGAGGGTTAGGGTTAGGGTGCAGGTTAGCCTAGGGGTGACGGTAAGGGTAAAGGTGAGTGTTAGGCTGAGGGTGAGGGTTCCGGTAAGGGTGAAGGTTAAGGTTAGGGTGAGCGTTAGTGTTAACATTAGGGTGAGGGTGAGGGTTAGATTGAGGATTAGTGTTAGGGTTAGTGTGAGGTTTAGGGTGAGGATGAGGGTTAGGGTTAGGGTGAAGGCTAGGGTGAGTGTGAGGGTTAGGGTTAGGGTTAGGGTGAGGGTAAGTGTTAGGGTGAGGGTTAAGGTTAGGGTGAGGGTTATGCTTAGGGTGAGGGTTAGGGTTAGGGTTAGGTTTATTGTTAGGTTTCGGGGTAGGGTTACGGTTGCTGTGAGGGTGAGGGTGAGGATTAGGGTTAGGGATAGGATGAGGTTTAGGTTTAGGTTTAGGTTTAGAGTCAGGGTTAGGGTGAGGGTTAGGCTTAGGCTTAGGCTTAGGCTTAGGCTTTGGCCGAGCATGAGGTTGAAGGTTCGGGTTCGGGTTCGGGTTCGGGTTAGGGTTAGGTTTAGGGTTAGGTTGAGAATTAGGTTGAGATTTAGGGTTAGGATAAGTTTAAGGGTGAGGGCTAGGCTGAGGTTTAGGGTGAGAGTTAGGGTTAGAGATAGGGTTAGGTTTAGGATTAGGGTTAGGGTGAGGGTGAGTGTGAGGGTTAGGATTAGGGTTAGGGTTAGGTTTAGAGTTAGGATGAGTGTTAGGGTTAGGGTTTGGGTTAGGGTGATATTGAGGCTGAGGATTAGTGTTAGGTTTAGTGTTAGGTTTAGGGTGAGGGAGAGGTTTAGATGTAGGGTTAGGGGGTGGGTTAGGGTGAGTGTTAGGGTTAGGGGTAGTGTTAGGTTTAGGTTGAGGGTGAGGTTTAGGTTGAGGTTTAGGGTTAGGGTTAGGGTTAGGGTCATTGTGAGGGTTAGTGTTAGTGTTAGTGTTAGGGTGAGGGTAAGTTTTCGGGTGAGGTTATGGGTTAGGGTGACGGTTATGGATAGGGTTAGGGTTAGGGTTAGGGTTATTGTTAGGTTTAGGTTTAGGTTTACGGTTATGGTGAGGGTGAGTGTGAGGGTTAGGGTTAGGGTTAGGTTGAGGTTTAGGGTTTGGGTTAGGGTTATAGTTAGGGTTAGAGTGAGGGTGAGGTTTAGGGTGAGAGTTAAGTTTAGGGTGACGGTTAGGGTTAGGTAGGGAGAGAGTTAAGGGGAGGGTAAGGCTTAGTGTTATGGTTAGGGATAGGATTACGGTTAGGGTTAGTGTGAGGGTTCGTGTGTTTGTTAGGGTTAGTTCTGGGGTTAGGCTTAGGTTTAGGCTGAAGGTGAGGGTGATGGTTAGGGTTAGGGTTAGGGTTAGTGTTAGGGTTAGGGGGAGTGTTAGGATGACGGTTAAGGTTAGGATTAGGGTTAGGGTAAGGGCTAGGGTGAGGTTGAGGTTTAGGGTTAGAGTTAGGGTTAGGGTGAGGCTGAGGGTGAGGGTTAGGGTTAGGGTTAGTGTTAGGTTTAGGGTTAGGGTTAGGGTGAGGGTTAGGGTGAGGGTTAGGCTTAGGTTTAGGCTGAGGGTGAGGGTGAGGGTGAGGGTTAGGGTGAGGATGAGGGTTAGGGTTAGGGTGAGGGCTAGGGTTGGGTGAGCGTTAAGGATAGGGTTATCGTGAGGTTTAGGGTTAGGGTGATGTTTAGGGTTAGTGTGAGGGTTAGTGTTAGGTTTAGGGTTATTGTTAGGGTTGGGGTAAGTGTTAGGGTGAGGTTTAGGGTTAGCGTGAGGGTTATAGTTAGGGTGAGGGTTAGGGTTATGGTTAAGGTTATTGTTAGGGTTAGGCTTAGGGTTATGGTGAGGGTGAGGGTGAGGGTTACGGTTAGGGTTAGGATGAGGTTTAGGTTTAGGCTTAAGGATAGAATTAGGGTTCGGGTGACAGTGAGGTTTAGGGTTAGAGTTAGGGTTTGTGATAGGGTTAGGGTTAGGGTGTGGGTTAGGGTTAGTCTTAGGCTTAGGCTTAGGCTGAGCATGAGGGTGAGGGTTAGGGTTAGGGTGATGGTTCTGGTTAGGATTAGTGTTATTGTTAGCGTTAGGGTTAGAGTTACAGTGAGGGTGAGGGTGCAGGTGAGGGTTAGGGTTAGGGTTAGGGTGGGGTTTACCGTTACAGTTAGGGTTAGGGTTAGGTTGAGGGTGAGGTTTAGGGTTAGATTTAGGGTTAGTTTTAGAGTGAAGTTTAGTGTTAGAGTTTGGGTTAGCGAGCGGCTGAGGGTGAGGGTTATGGTTCGGATTAGGGGTTGGGTGAGGGTGACGGTGAGTGTTAAGTTTAGTGTTAGGGTGAGGGTTAGGATGAGGGTTAGGGTTAGGATTAGTGTTAGAGTGAGGGCTAGGGTGAGGGTGAGGTTTAGGGTTAGAGTTATGGTGAGGTTTAGGGTTAGGGTTAGTGTTAGGGTTAGGGTGAGTGTAAGGTTTAGGGTTAGTGTTAGGGTTATGGTGAGGCTGAGTTTGAGGGTTAGGGTTAGTGTTAGTGTTAGATTTAGGGTTAGGGTGAGGGTTAAGTTGAGTGTGAGGGTTAGGCTTAGGGTTAGGATTAGGTTTAGGGTAAGGGTTAGGGTGAGTGTGAGCGATATGGTTAGGGTTAGGGTTAGGCTTAGGGTTAGACTGAGAGTGAGGGCTGGGGTGAGGGTTAGGTTAAGGGTGAGTGTGAGGGTTAGGGTTAGCGTTAGGTTTATTGTTAGG
Source organism: Dipodomys merriami (assembly GCF_024711535.1). Taxonomy (NCBI): domain Eukaryota; kingdom Metazoa; phylum Chordata; class Mammalia; order Rodentia; family Heteromyidae; genus Dipodomys; species Dipodomys merriami. Next base: position 71,850 of record NW_027203002.1, on the reverse strand, counting down.
TTTAAGTTTAGGGTTACGGTTACGGTGAAGGTGAGTGTGAGGGTTAGGGTTAGGGTTAGGTTGAGATTTAGGGTTTAGGATAGGGTTAGAGTTAGGGTAAGGGTGAGGGTGAGGTTTAGGGTTAGAGTTAGGGTTAGGGTGATGGTTAGGGTTAGGGTTAGGGTGAGAGTTAGGGGGAGGGTAAGGGTTAGTGTTTGGGTTAGGGATAGGATTAGGGTTAGGTTTAGGGTGAGGGTCAGTGTGTTTGTTAAGGTTAGGTCTAGGGTTAGGCTTAGATTTAGGCTGAGGGGGAGGATGATGGTTAGGTTAGCGTTTTGTTAGGGGGAGGGTTAGGATGAGGGTTAGGGTTAGGATTAGGGTTAGGGCAAGGCCTAGGGTGAGGGTGAGGTTTAGCGTTAGCGTTAAGGTGAGATTTATGGTTAGGGTTAGGGTTAGGGTGAGGGTGAGGTTTAGGGTTAGAGTTAGGGTTAGGGTGAGGCTGAGGGTGAGGGTTAGTGTTAGGGTTAGTGTTAGGTTTAGTTTTAGGGTTAGGGTGAGGGTTAGGGTGAGGGTTATGGTTAGATTTAGGATTAGGTTTAGGCTGAAGGTTAGGGTGAGGCTGAGGGTTAGGGTGAGGATGAGGGTTAGGTTTAGGGTGAGGGCTAGTGGGTGAGGGTTAGGGATAGGGTTAGCGTAAAGTTTAGGGTTAGGGTAATGGTTAGGGCTAGTGTGAGTGTTACTGTTAGGGTTAGGTTTATTGTTACTGTTAGGCTAAGTGTTAGGGTGAGGGTTAGGGTTAGGGTGAGGTTTATGGTTAGGGTGAGGGTTAGGGTTATGGTTAAGTTTATTGTTAGGGTTAGCGTTAGGGTTACGGTTACGGTGAGGGTGAGGGTGGGGTTGACGTTTAGGGTTAGGGTTAGGGTTAGGTTGAAGGTGAGGTTTAGGGTTAGATTTAGGGTTAGTGTTAGGGTGAGGTTTAGTGTTAGAGTTAGGGTTAGGGTGAGGCTGAGGGTGAGGTTTAGCGTTAGGATAAATGTTAGGGTTATGCTTAAGGTGAGGGTTAGGTTGAGGGTGAGGGTTAGGTTTAGTTTTAGGAGTAGGATTAGTGTTAGGTTTATGGTGAGTGTGAGGGTTAGGGTTAGGGATAGGCTTAGGGTTAGGCTGAGGTTGAGGGTTAGGGTTGGGGTTAGGGTGAGTTATAGGGTTAGGGTTAGGGTGAGTGTGAGAGTTTGATTTAGGGTTAGGATTAGGATTAGGCTGAGCATGAGGTTGTGGGTTAGGGTTAGGATGAGGGTTAGGGTTATGTTGAGGGTTAGGATGAGGTTTAGGGTTAGGATTAGGGTTAGGGTGAGGGTGAGTGTGTGTGTTAGTGTTAGGTTTAGGATTAGGCTTAGGGTTAGGCTGAGCGTGAGTTTGAGGGTTAGGGTTAGGGTTAGGGTGAGCGTTAGGGTAAGAGTTAGGGGGAGGGTTAGGAAGAGGGTTATGGTTAGGTTTAGGGTTGGGTGAGGGCTAGGGTGAGGGTGAGGTTTAGGGTTAGGTTTGGGGTGAGGGTTAGGGTTAGGGTAAGAGTGAGAGTTAGGGTTCAGCTTAAGTTTTGGGTTAGGTTGAGGGTTAGGGTAAGGGTTACGGTGAGGGTGAGGGTTAGGGTTAGGTTGAGGGTTAGGGTTCGGAATAGGGTTAGGGTGAGGGTGACGGTGAGGGTTAGGTTTAGTGTTAGGTGGAGGGTTAGGATGAGGGTTAGGGTTAGGATTAGGGTTAGGGTGAGGGCTAGGGTGAGGGTGAGGTTTAGGATTAGGGTTAGGTTGAAGTTTAAGGTTAGGGTTAGTGTTAGGGTTAGGGAGAGGGAGAGGTTTAGGGTTAGAGTTAGGGTTAGGGTGAGCCTGAGTTTGAGGGTTAGGTTTAGAGTTAGTGTTAGATTTAGGGTTAGGTTGAGGGTAAGTTTGAGTGTGAGGGTTAGGCTTAGGGTTAGGATTAAGTTTAGGGTAAGGGTTAGGGTGAGTGTGAGCGATATGGTTAGAGTTAGGTTTAGGGTTAGGGTTAGACTGAGGGTGAGGGTGGGGGTGAGGGTTAGGTATAGGGTGAGTGTGAGGGTTAGGGTTAGGGTCAGTGTTAGGGTTAGGGTTACGGTGAGTGTTATGGTTAAGGTTAGGTTGTGAGTTAGGGTTAATGTTAAAGTTAGGGTGAGGGTAAAGGTTAGGGCTAGGGTGAGGGTAAGTATGAGGATTAGGGTTAGGATTATGGTTAGGGTGAGGGCTAGGGTGAGAGTGAGGGTTAGGGTTAGTATTAGATACAGGGTTTAGGGTTAGGGTTAGGGTTAGGGTGAGGATTAGGTTGAGGGTTAGGGTTATAGTGAGGGTGAGGATTAGGGTTAGGATGAGGGTTAGGGTTAGGATTAGGGTTAGTTTGAGGGTGAGTTTTAGCATTAGGGTTAGGGATAGGGTTAGGTTTAGGTTTAGGATTAGTGTTATTGTTAGCGTTAGGGTTAGAGTTACGGTGAGGGTGAGGGTGATGGTTAGGGTTAGGGTTAGGGTGAGGTTTATACTTAGGTTTAGGAGTAGGGTTAGGGTGAGGGTGCGGTTTAGGGTTAGATTTAGGGTTAGTTGGAGGGTTAGGCCTAGGGTGAGATTTAGGGTTACTTTTAGGGTTAAGGTTAGGGTGAGGGTTAGGTTGAGGTTTAGGCTTTTGTTAGGGTTAGTGTTAGGATTAGGGTGAGGGTGAGGTTGAGTGTGAGGGATAGGATTAGGGTTAGGCTTAGGCTTAGGGTTAGGCTGAGTGAGGGTGGGGTTGAGGATTAGGTTTAGGTTGATGGTTAAGGTTAGGGTTAGGATGAGGTTTAGGATGATGGTTAGGATTAGGATTAATGTTAGGGTGAGGGCTAGGGTGAGGTTGAGGGTTAGGTAAGGGTTAGGCTTAGGCTTAGGATTAGGCTGAGCATGAGGTTGAGGGTGAGGTTTAGGGTTAGGGTGATGGTTAGGTTTACAGTTAGGATGAGGGTTAGGATGAGCTTTAGGTTTAGAGTGAGGGTTAGGGTGAGGTTTAGTGTTAGGGTTAGGGTTAGAGTTAGGCTTATGGTGAGGGTGAGGTTCAGGGGTACAGTTAAGGTTAGGATGAGAGTTAGGGTTAGGGTGCAGGTTAGCCTGGGGGTGGCAGTAAGGGTAAAGGTGAGGGTTAGACTGAGGGTGAAGGTTCCGGTAAGGGTGAAGGTTAGATTTAGGGTTAGGGTTAGTGTTAGCATTAAGGTGAGGTTGAGGGTTAGATTGAGGATTCTTGTTATGGTTAGTGTGAGGTTTAGGGTGAGGATGAGGGTTAGGGTTAGGGTGAAAGCTAGCGTGAGTGTGAGGGTTCCTAGGGTTAGGGTTAGGGTGAGGGTAAGTGTTAGGGTGAGAGTTAAGGTTAGGGTGAGGGTTATGGTTAGGGTGAGGGTTAGGGTTAGGGTTAGGTTTATTATTAGGTTTAGGGGTAGGGTTACGGTTACTGTGAGGTTGAGTGCGAGGATTAGGGTTAGGGTTAGGATGAGGTTTAGGTTTAGGGTTAGGGTTAGAGTTAGGGTTAGTTTGAGGGTTTGGGTTAGGGTTAGGCTTAGCCTTAGGCCGAGCATGAGGGTGAGGGTTCCGGTGAGGGTTAGGTTTAGGTTTAGGGTTAGGTTGAGAGTTAGGTTGAGGTTTAGGGTTAGGATAAGTCTAAGGGTGAGGGATAGGCTGAGGGTTAGGGTGAGGGTTAGGATTAGGGATAGGGTTAGGGTGAGGGTGAGTGTGAGGTTTAGGATTAGGGTTAGCGTTAGGGTTAGGGTGAGATTTAGGTTTAGGGTTTCGGTTAGGGTGAGGATTAGTGTTAAGTGAAGGTTATTGTTAGGGTTAGGCAAAGTGTTAGGGTGAGAGTTAGGGTTAGGTTGAGGGTTATGGTTAGGGTGAGGGTTAGGGTTATGGTTAAGTTTATTTTTAGGGTTAGGGTTAGGCTTAGGGTTAAGGTGAGGGTGAGGGTGAGGGTTACGGTTATGGTTAGGTTGAGGTTAAGGTTTAGGGTGAGGCTTAGAATTAGGGTTAGGGGGACAGTGAGTTTTAGGATTAGAGTTAGGGTTTGTGATAGGTTTAGGGTTAGGGTGAGGTTTAGGGTTAGGGTTAGGCTTAGGCTTAGGCTTAGGCCGAGCATGAGGGTGAGGTTTAGGGTTAGGGTGATGGTTCTGGTTAGGATTAGTTTTATTGTTAGGGTTAGGTTTAGAGTTACAGTGAGGTTGAGGGTGCAGGTGAGGGTAAGGGTTAGGGTTAGGGTGGGGTTTATGGTTAGGGTTAGGGTTAGTGTTAGGTTGAGGGTGAGGTTTAGGGTTAGATTTAGGGTTAGTGTTAGGTTGAGGGTTAGTGTTAGCGTTAGGATTAGTTTTAGGGTGAGGCTAAGGGTTATGGTGAGGGTTTGGGTTACGGTGAGGGTTATGGTTAAGCTGAGGTTTAGGAATTGGTTTAGAGTTATTGTTAGGGTTGGTTTAATTTTACGGTTACAGTGAGGGTGAGGATGAGGGTTAGGGTTAGGCTTAGGGTGAGGTTTAGTGTGAGGGTGAGGTTTAGGGTTAGAGTCAGTGTGAGGGTTAGGTTGAAGGTTTGGGTTAGGGTTAGTGTTAGTGTTAGGGTTAGGGTGAGAGTTAGGGGGAGGTTTAGGGTTAGGGTTAAGTTTAAGATTAGGTTTAGGATGAGGGTGAGTGTGTGTGTTAGGGTTTGGTTTAGGGTTAGGCTTAGAGTTAGGCTGAGGGTGAGGTTGAGGGTGAGGGTTAGGGTTAGGGTTAGGGTTAGGATTAGGTTTAGGGGGAGGGTTAGGATGAGGGTTAAGGTTAGGATTAGGGTTAGGGTGAGGGCTAGGGTGAGGGTAAGTTTTAGGGTTAGGGTTAGGGTGAGGGTTAGGGTTTTGTTTAGGGTGAGCGTTAGGGTTTGGGTTAAGTATAGGGTTAGGGTGAGCGTTGCGGTAAGGGTTACAGTGAGGGTGAGGTTTAGGGTTAGGTTGAGGGTTAGGGTTAGGATTAGGGTTAGTGTGAGGGTGTGGATGAGGGTTAGGGTTAGGTTTAGGGTGAGGGTTAGGATGAGGTTTAGGGTTAAGATTAGGGTTAGGGTTAGGGCTAGGTTGAGGGTGAGGGTTAGGGTAAGTTTAAGGCTTAGTCTTAGTGTTAGGCTGAGTGTGAGGTTGAGGGTGAGGGCTAGGGTTAGGGTGATGGTTAGGTTTACAGTTAGTGTTAGAGTTAGTATGAGGTTTAGTGTTTGGAGGATTTTTAGGGTGAGGATGATGGTAAGGGTAATGGTGAGGTTTAGGCTGAGGGTGAGGGTTAAGATAAGGGTGAGCGTTAGGGTTAGGTTTAGGGTTAGATTAGGGGCTAGAGTTAGGGTTAGGGTGAGGGTTAGATTGAGGATTAGGGTTATGGTTAGTGTGAGGTTTAGAGTGAGGATGAGGGTTAGGGTGAGGGTGAGGGTTAGGGTGAGAGTTATTGTTAGGTTGAGGGTTAGGGTTAGGGTTAGGGTGAGGTTCAGGGTTAGGGTTAGGGTTAGAGTTAGGGTTAAGGTGAGGTTGAGGTTTAGGGTGGAGTTAGGGTTAGGGTGAGGGTTAGGATGAGGGTTAGTGTTAGTGTTAGGGTTAGGGTGAGAGTTGGGGGAGGGTTAGGGTTAGGGTTAAGTTTAAGATTAGGGTTAGGATGAGGGTGAGTGTGTGTGTTAGGGTTTGGTTTAGGGTTAGGCTTAGAGTTAGGCTGAGGGTGAGGTTGAGGTTGAGGGTTAATGTTAGGATTAGGGTTAGAGGGAGGGTTAGGATGAGGGTTAAGTTTAGGATTAGGTTTAGGGTGAGGGCTATGATGAGGGTAAGGTTTAGGGTTAGGGTTAGGGTGAGGGTTAGTGTTTTGTTTAGGGTGAGCGTTAGGGTTCGGGTTAAGTTTAGGGTTAGGGTGAGCGTTAGGGTAAGGGTTACAGTGAGGGTGAGGTTTCGGGTTAAGTTGAGGGTTAGGGTTAGGATTAGAGTTAGTGTGAGGTTGTGGGTGAGGGTTAGTGTTAGGGTTAGGGTGAGAGTTTGGATGAGGGTTAGGGTTAAGATTAAGGTTTGGGGGAGGGTTAAGGTGAGGGTGAGGGTTAGGGTAAGTGTAAGGCTTAGTCTTAGTGTTAGGCTGAGTGTGAGGTTGAGGGTGAGTATTAGGGTTAGGGTGATTAGTATGAGGTTTAGGGTTAGGGGGATTTTTAGGGTGAGGATGATGGTAAGGGTAATGGTGAAGTTTAGGCTGAGGGTGAGGGTTAAGATAAGGGTGAGCGTTAGGGTTAGGTTTAGGGTTAGATTAAGGGCTAGAGTTAGGGTTAGTGTGAGGGTTAGATTGAGGATTAGGGTTATGGTTAGTGTGAGGTTTAGAGTGAGGATGAGGGTTAGGGTGAGGGTGAGGGTTAGGGTGAGAGTTATTGTTAGGTTGAGGGTTAGGCTTAGGGTTAGGGTGAGGTTCTGTATTAGGGTTAGTGTTAGAGTTAGGGTTAGGGTGAGGGTGAGGTTTAGGGTGGAGTTAGGGTTAGGGTGAGGGTTAGGATGAGGGTTAGTGTTAGAGTTAGGGTTACCGTGAGGTTTAGGGTTAGGGTTAGTGTTAGGGTTAGGTTGAGAGTTAGGGGGATGTTAGAGTTAGGGTTAGGGTTAAATTAGGTTTAGGTTTTCGGTGAGGGTGAGGGTGAGGGTTAGGATTAGGGTTAGGGTGAAGATGAGGTTTAGGGTTAGAATTAGGGTTAGGGTGAGGCTGAGGGTGAGGGTGAGGGTTAAGGTTAGGGTTAGGATTAGGGTTAGGGTTAGGGTTAGGGTGAGTATGAGGGTTAAGTTTAGGGTTAGGGTTAGCATTAGTTTTAGGCTGTGGGTTTGGTTGAGGGTGAAGGTTAGGGTTAGTTTGAGGGTTAGAGTTAGGGTTAAGGTGAGGTTTAGTGTTAGGGTTAGAGTTATGGTTTGGGTGAGGGTGAGGTTTAGGCGTAGAGTTAGTTTTAGGGTGAGTGTTTGGGTTAGGGCGAGGGTCAGGGTAGGGGTGACGGTAAGGGTAAAAGTGAGGGTTTGGCTGAAGGTGAGGGTTACGGTAAGGTTGAAGGTTAGGGTTAGGGTGTGGGTTAATGTTAGGGTTAGGGTTAGAGTTAGGGTTCGGGTTAAGTTTAGGGTTAGGGTCAGGGTTAGAGTAAGGGTTACGGTGAGGGTGACGGTTAGGTTTAGGTTGAGGGTTAGGGTTAGGATTATGATTAGGGTGATGGTGAGGTTTAGAGTTAGTGTTAGGGTGAGGGCTAGGAAGAGGTTTAGGGTTAGTATTAGGGTTAAGGTGAGGGCTAGGGTGAGGGTGAGGTTTAGGGTTAGGATTAGCGTGAGGTTTAGGGTTAGGGTTAGGGTTAGGGTTAGGGTGAGGGTGAGGTTTAGGGTTAGGTTTAGGGTTAGGGTTAGGCTGACGTTGAGAGTTAGAGTTAGGGTTAGTGTTAGAATTAGGGTTAGGGTGAGGGTTAGGATGAGTTTTAGGGTTAGGATTAGGGTAAGGGTGAGGGCTAGGTTGAGGGTTAGGGAGAGGGCTAGGGTTATCATAGGGTTAGTTTTAGGATTAGGGTTAGGTGAGGGTGAGTGTGAGGGTTAGGGTTAGGCTTAGTTTTAGGCTTAGAGTTAGGGTGAGGATTAGGGTTAGGGTTTGGTATATGGTGAGGCTGAGGCTGAGGATTACGGTTAGGTTTAGGGTTAGGGTTAGTGTTAGGGTTAGGGTTAGGGTTAGGGTGAGGGTTACGATTAGGGTGAGGGTTAGGGTTAGGACTAGGATTAGGGTTAGGGTTAGGCTGAGGGTGAGAGTGAGCGTGAGGGTTAGGGTGAGGATGAGGGTTAGGGTTAGAGTGAGGGCTAGGGTGAGGGTGAGGGTCAGGGATAGTGTTAGCTTGAGGTTTGGCGTTAGGGTGATGATTAGGGTTAGTGTGAGTGTTAGTGTTAGGGTTAGGATTAGTGTTAGGGTTAGGGTAAGTTTAGGGTGAGGGTTAGGTTTAGGGTGAGTGTTAGGGTTAGGATGAGGGTTAGGGTTAGGGTGAGGGTGAGGTTTAGATATAGGGTTAGGTGGAGGGTTAGAGTGACGGTTAGGTTTAGGGGTAGTGTTAGGGTTAGGTTGAGGGTGAGGGTTATGTTGAGATATAGGATTAGTGTTAGGGTTAGTGTGAGGGTTAGTGTTAGGGTTAGGGTTAGTGTTAGGGTGAGAGTAAGTGTTAGGGTGCGGGTATGGGTTAGGGTGCGAGTTATGTTTAGGGTGAGGGTTAGGGTTAGGAATAGGGTTATTGTTAGGTTTAGGTTTAGGGTTACGGTTATGGTAAAGGTGAGGTTGAGGGTTAGGCTTAGGTTTAGGTTGAGGTTTAGGGTTTGGGTTAGGGTTAGAGTTAGGGTTAGGCTGAGGGTGAGGTTTAGGGTTAGAGTTAGGGTTAGGGTGAGGGATAGGGTTAATGTTAGTTTGAGAGTTAGGGGGAGGGTTATGGTTATGATAAGGTTTAGGGATAGGATTAGGGTTAGTGTGAAGTTGAGTGTGTGTGTTAGTGTTAGGTCTAGGTTTAGGCTTAGGGTTAGGCAGAGGGTGAAGTTGAGGGTGAGGGTTAGGGTTAGGGTGAGGGTTAGGGTTAGGATGAGGGATAGGGTTAGCATTAGGGTTAGGGCAAGGGCTAGGTTGAGGGTGAGTTTTAGGGTGAGGGTTAGGGTGAGGTTTATGGTTACGGTTAGGGTGAGAGTGAAGTTTAGGTTTAAATTTAGGGTTAGGTTGAGGTTGAGCTTGAGGGTTATTGTTAGGGTTAGTGTTAGGTTTAGAGTTAGGGTTAGGGTGAGGGTTAGGTTTAGGGTTAGGGTTACCTTAAGGGTTACGGTTAGGGTGAGGGTTAAGTTTAGGGTGAGGATTATGCTTAGGATTAGGATTAGGGTTAAGGTTAGGCTGAGGGTGAGGGTGAGGGTGAGAGTGAGGGTTAGGGTGAGGATGAGGGTTAGGGTGAGGGTGAGGGCTAGGGTGAGGGTGAGGTTTAGGGATACGGTTAGCGTGAGGTTTGGGTTTAGGTTGATGGTTAGGGTTAGTGTGAGGTTTAGTGTTAGGGTTAGGGTTAGTGTTAGGGTTAGGGTAAGTGTTAGGGTGAGGGTTAGGGTTTGGTTTATTGTTAGGGTTAGGGTTAGGGTTTAGGTTTTAGTGAGGGTGAGGATGATGTTTAGGGTTAGGTTTAGGATGAGGTTTAGGTTTAGGTTTATGGTTAGAATTAGGGTTAGGTTGATAGTGATGTTTAGGGTTAGAGTTAGGGTTTGTGATAGGGTTAGGGTTAGGGTGGGGTTTACAGTTAGGGTTAGGATTAGGGTTAGGTTGAGGGAGAGGTTTAGGGTTAGATTTAAGGTTTGTGTTAGGTGAGGGTTAGTGTTAGGGTTAGGGTTAGTGTTAGGGTTAGGTTAAGAGTTAGGGTGAGGGTTTGGGTTAGGGTGAGGGTTATGGTTAGGGTGAGGGTTAGGATGAGGGTTAGGGTTATTGTTAGGGTTCTGGTTAAGGTTAAGTTTACTGTGAGGGTGAGGATGAGGGTTAGGTTTAGGGTGAGGTTTAGGGTGAGTGTGAGGTTTAGGGTTAGTGTTAGGTTTAGGGTGAGGGTTAGGTTGAGGGTTAGGGTTAGGGTTAGGGTTAGGGTGATAGTTAGGGGGAGGGTTAGTGTTAGGGTGAGGGTTAGGTTTAGGGTTAGGGTTAGGGTGAGGGTTAAGTTTAGGATTAGGGTTAGGGTGAGGGTTAGAGTGAGGGTGAGGGTAAGGGTTAGGGTTAGGTTGAGGCTTAGGGTTAGATTTAGGGTGAGAGTTAGGGTTCGGGTTAAGTTTAGGTTTAGGGTGAGGGTTAGGGTAAGGGTTATGGTGAGGGTGAGGTTTAGGGTTAGGTTGAGAGTTAGGGTTAGGATTAGGGTTAGGTTTAGTGTGAGGGTGAGGATTAGGTTTAGGGTTAGGGTGAGGGCTAAGGTGAGGGTGAAGGTTAGAGTAAGGGTTAGGCTTAGTCTTAGGTTTAGGCTGAGTGTGAGGTTGAGGTTGAGGGTTAGGGTTAGGGTGATGGTTAGGTTTACGGTTTGGGTTAGGATGATGTTTACCTTTAGGGGGAGGTTTAGGGTGAGGATGATTGTAAGGGTAATGGTGAGGTTTAGGCTTAGGGTGATGTTTAAGATAAGGGTGAGACTTACCTTTAGGTTTAGCGTTAGGGTAAGGGTTAGGGTTAGGGTTAGGGTTAGTGTTAGATTGAGGATTAGGGTTAGGGTTAGTGTGAGGATTAGAGTGAGGATGAGGGTTAGGGTGAGGGTTAAGGTTATTGTGAGGGTTATGGTTATGGTGAGGGTTAGGGTTAGTGTTAGGGTGAGGTTTAGGTTTAGGGTGACGGTTTTAAGGTGGGGGTGATTATAAGTGTAAACATGAGGGTTAGGCTGAAGGTGAGGGTTATGGTGGGTTGAGGGTTAGGGTTAGGGTGAGGTTAGGGTTAGGGGAAGGGTGTGGGTGAGGTTTAGATTGAGGATTAGTTTTAGGGTTAGTTTGAGGTTTAGGGTGAGAATGAGGGTTATGGTTAGTGTGAGGGCTAGAGTGAGGGTGAGGGTTAGGTTTAGGTTTAGGGTGAGGTTTAGGGTTAGGGTGATGGTTAGGGTTAGTGTGAGGGTTAGTGTTAGGGTGAGGGTAAATGTTAGGGTGAGGGTTAGGGTTAGGGTTAGGGTTAGGGTTATGGTTAGGTTGAGGGTTAGGGTTAGGTTTAGGATCATTGTTAGGGTTAGTTAGGTTTACGGTTACGGTTATGGTGAGGGTGAGGGTGAGGGTTAGTGTTAGGGTTACGGTTAGTGTTAGGGTGAGGGTAAATGTTAGGGTGAGGGTTAAGGTTAGGGTGAGGGTTATGGTTAGGTTGAGGGTTAGGTTTAGGGTTAGGATGAGGTTTAGGTTTAGGGTTAGGGTTAGGGTTAGGGTTAGGGTCAGGTTGAGAGTGAGGTTTATGTTTACATTTAGGGTTAGTGTTACGGTTAGGGTGAGAGTGAGGGTTAGGGTTAGGCTTAGGCTTAGGCTTAGGCCGAGCATGAGGGTGAGGGTTAGGGTTAGGGTTAGGTGAGGGTTAGGTTTAGCGTTAGGGTGAGTGTTAGGATGAGTTTTAGTGCTAGGATTAGGGTTAGGGTGAGGACTAGGGTGAGGGTTAGGGTGAGGGTTAGGTTTAGGGTTAGGTTTAGGATTAGGGTTAATTTGAGAGTGAGAGTACGTTGTAGGGTTGGGGTTAGGCTTAGGGTTAGGGTGAGGGTTAGGGTTAGGGCTTGGTTTAGGGTCAGGGTGAGGATTAGTGTTATCTTTAGGTTTAGGGTTAGGGTTAGGTTTAGGTTTAGGGTTAGGGTTAGTGTTACAGTGAGGGTTAGGGATAGGTTTAGGGTTAGGCTTAGTGTTAGGCTGAGGGTAAGGTTGGGGGTGCGCATTCGGGTTAGGGTTAGGGTTAGGGTTAGGGTTAAGTTTGCGGTGAGGGTATGGCTGAGGGCGAGGGTTATGGTTAGGGTTAAGATTAGGGTTAGGGAAAGGGTTAGCGTTATTGTTATTGTTAGGGTTAGAGGTACAGTGAGGTTGAGGGTAAGGGTGAGGTTTAGGGTTAGGGTGAGGTTTAGGGTTAGGGTTAGGGTTAGGGTGAGGGTGAGGTTTAGGGTTATAGTTAGGATTAGGGGAAGGGTTAGGGTGAGGTTTCGGGTTAGGGTTAGTGTTAGGGTTAGGGTGAGGGTGAGGCTTAGATAGAGGTTTAGGGATAGGGTTACGTTTAGGATTAGAGTTAGAGTGAGGGTGAGTATAAGTGTTAGGGTGAGGGTTAGGCTTAGGCTTAGGATTAGGCTGAGGGTGAGGGTGGTTGTGAGGATTAGGGTTAGGGTGATGGTTTGGTTTAGGGATAGTGTTATTTTTAGGTTTAGTGTTAGAGTTACGGTGAGTGTGAGGGAGATGCTTAGGGTTAGATTTAGGGTTAGTGTTAGGGTGAGTTTAGTGTTAGTGTTAGGGTTAGTGTTAGGGTGAGGTAAGTCTTAGGATGAAGGTTTTGGTTAGGATGAGGGTTATGGTTAGGGTGAGGGTTAGGATTAGGGTAAGGTTTCTTTTTAGGTTTCGGTTTAAGGTTAAGGTTACGGTGAGGGTGAGGGTTAGGCATAGGGTTAGGGTGAGGTTTATGGTGAGGGTGAGGTTTAGGGTTAGAGGTAGGGTTAGGGTGAGGGTTAGGTAGAGGTTTAGGGTTAGAGTTAGTGTTAGGGTTAGGGTTAGGGTGAGAGTTAGAGGGAGGGTTAGGATTAAGGTTAGGGTTAGGATTTGCGTTAGCATGAGGGTGAAGGTTAGGGTTAGGATTAGTATTAGGGGTAGGGTTAGGCTGAGTGTGAAGGTTAGGGTTAGGGTTAGGCTTAGTGTTAGGCTGAGGGTGAGGGTGAGGGTTAGGGTTAGGGTGAGGGTTAGGTCAAGGGTGAGGGTTAGGTTTAGGGTTAGGCGGAGGGTTAGGATGAGGATTAGGGTTAGGATTAGGGTTAGGGTGAGTGCTAGGGTGAGGGTGAGGCTTAGGGTTAGGGTTAGAGTGAGTTTTATGGTTAGTGTTACTTTAGGGTTAGGGTGAGGGTGAGTTTTAGGGTTATAGTTAGGGTTAAAGTGAGGCTGAGGTTGAGGGTTAGGGTTCGGGTTAGGATTAGGATTAGGGTAAGGTTTCGGGTGAGTGTGAGTGTTAGGGATAGGGTTAGGTTTAGGCTTCGGGTTACACTGAGGGTGACGGTAAGGGTGAGGGTTAGGGTTATTCTTAGGGTTAGGGTGAGGGTGAATGTGTGTGTTAGAATTAGGTTTAGGGTTAGGCTTAGGGTTAGGCTGAGGGTGAGGTTGAGGGTGAGGGTTAGGGTTAGGTTGAGGGTGAGGGTTATAGTTAGGTTTAGGGTGAGGGTTAGGGTTAGGATTCTGGTTAGGGTGAGGGCTAGTTTGAGGGCGAGGTTTAGGGATAGGTTTCAGGGTGAGGTTTAGTGTTAGAGTTAAGGTTAGGGTGAGGCTGAGTCTGAGGGTTAGGGTTAGGATTAATGTTAGGCTTTGGCTTAAGATGAGGGTTAGTTTGAGGGTCAGGGTTAGGATTAGGATTAGGAGTAGGATTAGGGTTAGTGTGAGGGTGAGTGTTAGGATGAGGATTAGGGTTAGATATAGGTTGAGTGTAAGGGTTCAGGTTAGGGAGTGGGTTAGGCTTAGGGTTAGGATGAGGGTGAGGGTGAGGGTTAGGGTTGAGGTGAGGGTTAGGGTTAGGGTTTGGGTGAGGGTTAGGGTTAGGGTTAGGGTGAGGGTTAGGATGAGGATTAGGGTTAGAATTAGGGTTAGGGTGAGAGCTAGGGTGAGGGTGACTGTTAGGGTTAGTGTTTGGGTGAGGTTTAGGGTTAGGGTTAGGGTTAGGGTGAGGGTTAGGATGAGGGTTAGAGTTACAGTGAGGGTGAGGATTAGGTTTACCATGAGGGTTAGTGTTAGTATTAGGGTTAGGGTGAGGTTGAGTGTTAGCATTAGTGTTAGGGTTATGGTTAGGGTTAGGTTGAGGGTTAGGATTACTGTTATTGTTAGGTTCAGGGTTAGAGTTATGATGAGGTTGAGGGTGAGGGTGAGTGTTACGGTTAGGGTGAGGTTTAGGGTCAGGGTTAGGATTAGGGTTATTGTGAGGGTGAGGTTTATGGTTAGATTTAGGTTTAGTTGGAGGATTAGGTCGAGGGTTAGGGTTAAGGTAAGTGTTAGGATTAAGGTTAGGTTGAGGGTTAGGTTGAGGTTTAGGGTTAGGGTTAGCGTTAGTGTGAGGGTGAGTGTGAGGTTTAGGGTTAGGGTTAGGCTTAGGTTTAGGGTTAGGCTGAGGGTGAGGGTTGGGGTGAGGATTAGGGTTAGGGTGATTGTTACGTTTAGGGTTATGGTGTGGGTTAGTGTTAGGGTTAGGGTTAGAGTTAGGCTTAGGGTGAGGGTGAGGTTTCGGGGTAAACTTAGGATTAGGGTGAGGGTTAGGGTTAGAGTGAGGGTTAGGGTTGGAGGGACATTAAGGGTAAATGTCAGGTTTAGGCTGAGGGTGAGGGTTACAGTAAGGGTGAGGGTTAGGTTAGGGTGAGGGTTAGGGTTAGGGTTAGTGCGAGCATGACGATTAGATTGAGGATTAGTGTTAGGTTTAGTGTGAAGTTTAGGGTGAGGATGAGCTTTGGGGTTTAGGGCGAGGTCTAGGGAGAGTTTGAGGTTTAGGGTTAGTATTAGGGTGATGTTTATGGTTAGGGTGATGGTTAGGGTTAGTGTGAGGTTTAGTGTTAGGGTTAGGGTTAGTGTTAGGGTGAGGGTAAGGGTTAGGGTGAGGGTTAGGGTGAGGGTGAGGGTTATGTTTAGGGTGAAGTTTAGGGTTAGTGTTAGGGTTATTGTTAGTGTTAGGGTTAGGGTTAAGGTTATGGTGAGGGTGAGGTTGAGGGTTAGGATTAGGTCTAGGATGAGGTTTAGGGATAGTGTTAGGGTTAGGGTCAGGGTGAGGTTCAGTGTTAGAGTTAGTGTTAGGGTGAGGCTGAGGGTGAGGGTTAGGGTTAGGATTAATGTTAGGGTTAGGCTTAAGGTGAGGGTTAGGTTGAGGGTGAGGGTTAGGGTTAGGATTAGGAGTAGGATTAGGGTTAATGTTAGGGTAAGCCTGAGTGTTAGGGTTAGGGACAGGCTTAGGGTTAAGCTGAGGTTGAGGGTCAGGGTTAGGGTTAGGGTGAGGTTTAGGGTTAGGGTTAGGGTGAGTGTGAGGGTTAGCGTTAGTGTTGGTTTTAGGATTAGGCTGAGAGTTAGGGTGTGGATTAGGGTTAGGTTTAGTGTTAGGGTGAGGTTTAGGGTTTGGGTTAGGGTTAGAGTTAGGGTTAGGGTGAGGGTGAGTTTTAGGGTTAGAGTTAGGGTTAGGGTGAGTTTTAGGTTGAGGGTTATGGTAAGGGTTAGTTTTAGGGTTAGGGTTAGGGTGAGAGTTAAGGGAAGGGTTAGGGATAGGATTAGGGTTAGAGTGAGGGGGAGTTGTGTGTTAGGTTTTGGTTTAGGGATAGGCTTAGTGTTAGGCTGTGGGTGAGGTTGAGGGTGAGGGTTAGGGTTAGGGGGAGGGTTAGAATGAGGGTTAGGGTTAGGATTAGGGTTAGGGTAAGTTCTAGGGTGAGTGTGAGGGTGAAGTTTAAGGTTATGGTTAGGGTTAGGGTGAGGGTGAGTGTGAGGTTTAGGGTTAGATTTAGGGTTAGGGTGAGGCTGAGTGTGAGGGTTAGAGTTAGGGTTAGGATTAGGTTTAGGGTAAGGGTTAGGGTGAGTGTGAGGGTTACGGTTATGCTTTGGGTCAGGCTGAGGGTGAGGGTGATGGTGAGGTTTAGGGTTAGTGTTAGAGTGAGAGTTAGGGTTCGTTTATGTTTAGGGTTAGGGTGAGGGTTAGAGTTACTGGGAGCGTGAGGTTTAGGGTTTGGTTGAGGGATATTGTTAGGGGTAGGGTGAGGGTTAGGGTTAGAATTAGGGTTAGCAAGAGGGTGAGTGTTAGGATTACAGTTAGAGTTAGTGTTAGGGTTAGGTTTAGGTTTAGGATTAGTGTTATTGTTAGGGTTAGTGTTAGAGTTATGGTGAGGGTGAGGTTGAGGGTGAGGGTGAGGGTTAGGGTTAGGGTTAGGGTGAGGTTTAGGGTTAAGGTTAGGATTAGGGTTAGGGTGAGATTGAGGTTTAGGTTTAGATTTAGTGTTAGTTGGAGGGTTAAGTCGAGGGTTATGGTTAGGGTTAGTTTTAGGCTTAAGGTTAGAATGAGGGTTAGGTTGAGGTTTAGGGTTAGGGTTAGGATTAGGGTTAGGATCAGGGTGAGGTTGAGGGTTAGGGTTAGGCTTAGGCTTAGGGTTAGGCTGAGCAAGAGGTTGAGGGTGAGGGTTAGTGTTAGGGTGATGGTTAGGTTTACAGTTAGGGTGAGGGTTAGGATGAGGTTTAGCGTTAGGGTGAGGGTTAGAGTGATGATAATGGTAAGGGTAAAGATGAGGTTTAGGCTGAGGTTGAGGTTTAAGATAAGGGTGAGAGTTAGGGTTAGGTTTAGGGTTAGGGTAAGGATTAGGGTTAGGTTAGGGTTAGGGTGAGGGTTAGATTGAGGATTAGGGTTAGGGTTAGTGTGAGGTTTAGGGTGAGGATGAGGGTTAGGGTTAGGGTTAGGGTGAGGTTTAGGATTAGGTTGAGGGTTAGGGTTAGTGTGAGGGTTAGTGTTAGGGTTAGGGTTAGTGTAAGGGTGAGGGTAAGTGTTAGGGTGATGGTTAGGGTTAGGGTGAGGGTTATGGTTAGGGTGAGGGTAAGGGTTAGGATTAGGGTTAGAGTGAGGTTTAGTGTTAGGGTTAGGGTTAGAGTTAGGGTTAGGGACAGGGTGGGGTTTAGGGGTACATTTAGGGTTAGGGTGAGCGTTAGGGTTAGGGTGTGGGTTAGCGTGGGGGTGACGGTAAGGGTAAAGGTGAGGGTTAGGCTGAAGGTGAGGGTTAGGATTAGGGTTAGGAGTAGGATTAGGGTTAGGGTGATCGTGAGTGTGAGGATGAGGATTAGGGTTAGATTTAGGATGAGTGTGAGGGTTCAGGTTAGGGTGTGGTTTAGGCTTAGGGTTCGGTTGAGGGTGAGGGTGAGGGTTAGAGTTAAGGTGAGGGTTAGGGTTACCGTTACCATGAGGCTTAGGTTTAGGATTAGAGTGAGGGTTAGGTTGAGGATTAGGGTTAGAATTAGGGTTAGGGTGAGGGCTAGGGTGAGGGTGAAGGTTAGGGTTAGTGTTTGGGTGAGCTTTAGGGTTAGGGTTAGGGTGAGGGTGAGGGTTAGGATGAAGGTTAGGGTTAGGCTGAGGGTGAGGATTAGGGTTAGGGTGAGGGTTAGGGTTAGGATTAGGGTTAGGGTGAGGTTGAGTGTTAGCATTAGTGTTAGGGTTATGGTTAGGGTTAGGATGAGGGTTAGGATTACTGTTATTGTTAGGTTTAGGGTTAGAGTTATGGTGAGGGTGAGGGTGAGGGTGAGGGTTACGGTTAGGGTGAGGTTTAGGGTCAGGATTAGGATTAGGGTTAGTGTGAGGGTGAGGTTTATGGTTAGATTTAGGTTTAGATGGAGGGTTAATTCGAGGGTTAGTGTTAGGGTAAGTGTTAGGATTAAGGTTAGGTTGAGGGTTAGGTTGAGGTTTAGGGTTAGGGTTAGCGTTAGGTTTAGGATTAGGGTGAGGGTGAGGGTGAATGTGAGTTTTAAGGGTAGGGTTAGGCTTATGCTTAGGGTTAGGCTGAGGGTGACGGTGGGGTTGAGGATTAGGTTTAGGGTGATGGTTAGGGTTAGGGTTATGGTGAGGGTTAGTGTTAGGGTTAGGGTTAGAATTAGGGTTAGAGTGAGGGTGAGGTTTAGGGGTAGAGTTAGGGTTAGGGTGAGGTTTAGGGTTAGAGTGAGGGTTAGGGTGGGGGTGACAGTAAGGGTAAAGGTCATGGTTAGGCTGAGGGTAAGTGTTACAGTAAGGGTGCGGGTTAGGTTTAGGGTTAGGGTGAGGGTTAGGGTTAGATTGAGGATTAGCGTTAGGGTTAGTGTGAAGTTTAAGGTGAGGATGAGGATTAGGGTTAGGGGGAGGTCTAGCGAGAGATTGAGGTTTAGCGTTAGATTTAGGGTGAGGTTTATGGTTAGGGTGATGGTTAGGTTTAGTGTGAGGTTTAGTGTTAGGGTTAGGGTTAGTGTTAGGGTGAGTGTAAGGGTTAGGGTGAGGGTTAGGGTTAGGGTGAGGGTTATATTTAGGGTGAAGTTTAGTGTTAGTGTTAGGGTTATTGTTAGTGTTAGGGTTAGGTTTAATGTTATGGTGAGGGTGAGGATGAGGGTTAGGTTTAGGTCTAGGATGAGGTTTAGGGATAGGGTTAGGGTTAGTGTGAGGTTTAGTGTTAGTGTTAGGGTTAGGGTGAGGCTGAGGGTGAGGGTTAGGGTTAGGATTAATGTTAGGGTTAGGCTTAAGTTGAGGGTTAGGTTGAGAGTGAGGGTTAGGGTTAGGATTAGGAGTAGGATTAGGGTTAGTGTTAGGGTGAGGTTTAGGGTTAGGGTTAGGGTTAGGGTTAGGGACAGGCTTAGGGTCAAGCTGAGGTTGAGGGTGAGGGTTAGGGTTACGGTGAGGTTTAGGGTTAGATTTAGGGTGGGTGTGAGAGTTAGGGTTAGGGTTAGGTTTAGGATTAGGCTTAGTGTTAGGGTGTGGATTAGGGTTAGGCTTAGTGTTAGGGTGAGGTTTAGGGTTTGGATTAGGGTTAGAGTTAGGGTGAGGGTGAGGGTGAGGTTTAGGTTTAGAGTTAGGGTTAGGGTGAGTTTTAGGTTGAGGGTTATGGTAAGGGATAGTTTTAGGGTTAGGGTGAGAGTTAGGGGAAGGGTTAGGCTTAGGGTTAGGGTTAGGTATAGGATTAAGGTTAGAGTGAGGGGGAGTGTGTGTGTTATGTTTAGGTTTAGGGATAGGCTTAGGTTAGGCTGAGGGTGAGGTTGAGGGTGAGGGTTAGGGTTAGGGGGAGGGTTAGGATGAGGGTTAGGGTTAGGATTAGGATTAGGCTAAGGTCTAGGGTGAGTGTGAGAGTGAGGTTTAAGGTTATGGTTATGGTTAGGGTTAGGGTGAGAGTGAGGTTTAGGTTAGAGTTAGGGTTTCGGTGAGCCTGAGGGTTAGGGTTAGAGTTAGGGTTAGGATTAGGTTTAGGGTAAGGGTTAGGGTGAGTGTGAGGGTTATGGTTACGCTTAGGGTCAGGCTGAGGGTGAGGGTGAGGGTGAGGGGGAGGGTTAGGTTTAGGGTTAGGGTGAGAGTTAGGTTTCGTTTATGTTTAGGGTTAGGGTGAGGCTTAGAGTTAAGAGGAGCGTGAGTTTTATGGTTATGGTTAGGGTTAGGATGAGGGTTAAGTTTAGGGTTAGGGTGAGGGTAAGGATGAGGATTAGGTTTAGCATTAGGGTTACGGTGAGGGCTAGGTTGAGGGTGAGGGTTAGGGTTAGTGTTAGGTTACGTTTTAGGGTTAGGGTTAGGGTTGGGGTGAGGGGTAGGTTGAGGGTTAGGGTTACAGTGAGGGTGAGGATTAGGGTTAGGGTGAGGGTTAGGGTTAGGATTAGGGTTAGCAAGAGGGTGAGTGTTAGGATTACAGTTAGGGTTAGGGTTAGGTTGAGGGTTAGGATTAGAGTTATTGTTAGGGTTAGGGTTAGAGTTATGGTGAGGGTAAGGGTTAGGGTTAGGGTGAGGTTTAGGGTTAGGGTTAGGATTAGGGTTAGGGTGAGGGTGAGGTTTAGGGTTAGATTTAGGGTTAGTTGTAGGGATAGGTCGAGGGTTAGGGTTAGGGTTAGTTTTAGGGTTAAGGTTAGAGTGAGGTTTAGGTCGAGGTTTAGGGTTATGGTTAGGGTTAGGGTTAGGATTAGGGTGAGGGTGAGGGTGAGGTTGAGGGTTAGGTTTAGGCTTAGGCTTAGGCTTAGGGTTAGGCTGAGCGTGAGCTTGAGGGTGAGGGTTAGGGTTAGGGTGATGTTTAAGTTTACGGTTAGGGTGATTGTTAGGATGAGGTTTAGCGTTAGGGTGAGGGTTAGGGTCATTATGATGGTAACTGTAAAGATGAGGTTTAGGCTGAGGTTGCGGGTTAAGATAAGGGTGAGGGTTAGGGTTAGGTTTAGGGTTAGGGTAAGGATTAGTGTTAGGTTAGGATTAGGGTGAGGGTTAGATTGAGGATTAGTGTTAGGGTTAGTGTGACGTTTAGGGAGAGGATGAGGGTTAGGGTTAGGGTTAGGGTGAGGTTTAGGATTAGGGTGAGGGTTAGGGTTAGTGTGAGGGTTAGTGTTAGGGTTAGGGTTAGTGTTAGGGTGAGGGTAAGTGTTAGGGTGATGGTTAGGGTTAGGGTAAGGGTTATGGTTAGGGTGAGGGTAAGGGTTAGGATTAGGGTTAGAGTGAGGTTTAGTGTTAGGGTTAGGGTTAGAGTTACGGTTAGGGAGAGGGTGAGGTTTAGGGGTACATTTAGGGTTAGGGTGAGGTTAGGGTTAGGGTGCGGGTTAATGTGGGGGTGATGGTAAGGGTAAAGATGTGGGTTAGGCTGACGGTTTGGGTTAGGATTAGGGTTAGGAGTAGGATTAGGGTTAGGGTGATCGTGAGTGTGAGGATGAGGATTAGGGTTAGATTTAGGGTGAGTGTGAGGGTTCGCGTTAGGGTGTGAGTTAGGCTTAGGGTTAGGATGAGGGTGAGGGTGAGGTTTAGGGTTAAGGTGAGGGTTAGGGTTAGGATTACCATGAGGGTTAGATTTAGGGTTAGGGTGAGGGTTAGGTTGAGGATTAGGGTTAGAATTAGGGTTAGGGTGAGGGCTAGGGTGAGGGTGATGGTTAGGGTTAGTGTTTGGGTGAGCTTTAGGGTTAGGGTTAGGGTGAGGGTAAGGTTTAGGATGAAGGTTAGTTTTAAGATGAGGGTGAGGATTAGGGTTAGGGTGAGGATTAGGGTTAGGATTAGGGTTAGGGTGAGGTTGAGGGTTAGCATTAGTGTTAGGGTTATGGTTAGGGTTAGGTTGAGGGTTAGGATTATTGTTATTGTTAGGTTTAGGGTTAGAGTTATGGTGAGGGTGGTGGTGAGGGTGAGTGTTACGGTTAGGGTGAGGGTTATGTTTAGGGTGAAGGTTAGGGTTAGTGTTAGGGTTATTGTTAGGGTTAGGGTTAGGGTTAAGGTTATGGTGAGGGTGAGGATGAGGGTTAGGTTTAGGTCTAGGATGAGGTTTAATGATAGGGTTTTGGTTAAGCTTAGGGTTAGGGTGAGGTTTAGTGTTAGTGTTAGGGTTAGGGTGAGGCTGCGGGTGAGGTTTAGGGTTAGGATTAATGTTAGGGTTAGGCTTAAGGTGAGGGTTATGTTGAGAATGAGGGTTAGGGTTAGGATTATGAGTAGGATTAGGTTTAGTGTTAGGGTGAGGGTTAGGGTTAGGGTTAGGGTTAGGGTTAGGGACAGGCTTAGGGTCAAGCTGAGGTTGAGGGTGAGGGTTAGGGTTAGGGTGAGGTTTAGGGTTAGGGTTAGGTTGAGTGTGAGGATTAGGGTTAGGTTTAGGCTTACGATTAGGCTTAGTGTTAGGGTGTGGATTAGGGTTAGGCTTAGTGTTATGGTGAGGTTTACGGTTTGGATTAGGGTTAGAGTTAGGGTTAGCGTGAGGGTGAGTTTTAGGGTTAGAGTTAGGGTTAGGGTGAGGTTTAGGTTGAGGGTTATGGTAAGGGTTAGTTTTAGGGTTATGGTTAGGGTGAGAGTTAGGGGAAGGGTTAGGAATATTGTTAGGGTTAGGTATAGGATTAAGGTTAGAGTGAGGGGGAGTGTGTGTGTTAGGTTTAGGTTTAGGGATAGGCTTAGGTTAGGCTGAGGGTGAGATTGAGGTTGAGGGTTAGGGTTAGGGGGAGGGTTAGGATGAGGGTTAGCGTTAGGAATAGGGTTAGGGTAAGGTCTAGGGTGAGTGTGAGGGTGAGGTTTAAGGTTATAGTTAGGGTTAGGGTGAGGGTGAGGGTGAGGTTTAGGTTAGAGTTAGGGTTACAGTGAGGCTGAGGGTGAGGGTTAGAGTTAGGGTTAGGATTAGGTTTAGGGTAAGGGTTAGGGTGAGTGTGAGGGTTATGGTTACACTTAGGGTCAGGCTGAGGGTTAGGGTGAGGGTGAGACTTATGGTTTGGGTGAGGGTTAGGGTTAGGGTTAGGGTGAGAGTTAGGGTTCGTTTATGTTTAGGGTTAGGGTGAGGGTTAGAGTTACGGTGTGCGTGAGGTTTAGGGTTTGGTTGAGGGTCAGGGTTAGGATTAGGGTTAGGGTGAGGGTTAAGGTTAGGGTTAGGGTGAGGGTAAGGATGAGGAGAAGGTTTAGCATTATGGTTAGGTTGAGGGCTAGGTTGAGGGTGAGGGTTAGGGTTAGTGTTAGGTTAAGGTTTAGGGGTAGGGTTAGGGTTAGGGTGAGGGTTAGGTTGAGGGTTAGGGTTACAGTAAGGGTGAGGATTAGGGTTAGGGTGAGGGTTTGGGTTAGGTTTAGGGTAAACCTGAGGGTGAGTGTTAGGATTACACTTATGGTTAGGGTTAGGGTTAGGTTGAGGGTTAGGAGTAGTGTTATTGTTAGGGTTATGGTTAAAGTTATGATGAGGGTGAGGGTGAGAGTGAGGGTTAGGTTTACAGTTAGGGTGAGGTTTAGGGTTAGGGTTAGGATTAGGGTTAGGGTGAGGGTGAGGTTTAGGGTTAGATTTAGGGTTAGTTGGAGGGTTAGATCGAGGGATAGGTTTAGGATTAGTTTTAGGGTTAAGGTTAGGGTGAGAGTTAGGTTGAGGTTTAGGGTTATGGTTAGGGTTAGGGTTAGGATTAGGGTGAGGGTGAGGGTGAGGTTGAGGGTTAGGCTTAGGCTTAGGCTTAGGCTTAGGGTTAGGCTGAGCGTGAGCTTGAGGGTGAGGGTTATGGTTAGGGTGATGTTTAAGTTTACGGTTAGGGTGAGTGTTAGGATGAGGTTTAGCGTTAGGGTGAGTGTTAGGGTGATGATGATGGTAAAGGTAAAGATGAGGTTTAGGCTGAGGTTGAGGGTTAAGATACGGGTGAGGGTTAGGGTTAGGTTTAGGGTTAGGGTAAGGGTTATGGTTACGGTTAGAGTTAGGGTGAGGTTTAAATTGAGGATTAGGGTTAGGGTTAGTGTGAGGTTTAGGGTGAGGATGAGGGTTAGGGTTAGGGTTAGGGTGAGGTTTAGGATTAGGGTTAGGGTGAGGGCTAGGGTGAGGGTTATTGTTAGGGTTATGGTTAGTGTTAGAGTGAGGTTAAATGTTAGGTTGAGTGTTAGGGTTAGGGTGAGGGTTAGGATTAGGGTGAGGGTGAGGGTTAGGATTAGGATTAGATTGAGGTTTAGTGTTAGGGTTAGGGTAAGTGTTAGGGTTAGGGAGAGGGTGAGGCATAGGGGTACATTTAGGGTTAGGGTGAGGTTTAGGGTTTGGGTGCGGGTTAACGTGGGGGTGACGGTAAAGGTAAAGGTGAGGGTTAGGCTGAGGCTGAGGGTTACGGTAACGGTGAGTGTTAGGGTTAGGGTGAGGGTCAGTGCTAGCGTTAGGGTGAGGTTGGGAGTTCGATTGAGGATTAGTGTTAGGGTTAGTGTGAGATTTATGGAGAGGATGAGGGTTGGGGTTACCCTGAATTCTAGTGTGAGTGTGAGGGTTAGGTTTAGTGTTAGGGTGAGGATTAGGTTTAGGGTGATATTTAGGATTAGTGTGAGAGTTAGTGTTAGGATTAGGGTTAGTATTAGGGTGAGGGTAAGTGTTAGGGTGAGGTTTAGGGTTAGGGTGAGTTTTATGATTAGGGTGAGGGTTAGGGTTAGTATAAGTTTAAGGGGGAGGACTAGGCTAAGGGTTAGGCTGATGGTTAGGGTTAGGGATAGGGATAGGTTTAGGATTAGGGTTAGGGTGAGGGTTAGGACTAGGGTTATGGTTAGGCTCAGAGTTAGGATGAGGTTTAGGGTTATGGTTTGGGTTAGGGTGAGGGTGAGGCTGAGGATTAGGGTTAGGTTTAGGGTTAGGTTTGGGTTAGGTTTAGCGTCAGTGTTAGTGTTAGGGTTAATGTTAGGGATCCAGTGAGGGTTGGGATTAGGGTTAGTATTAGGTTTAGGCTTAGAGTTAGGGTGAAGGTTAGAATGAAGATTAGGCTTACGATTAGAGATAGGGTCAGGGCTAGGGTGAAGGTGAGGATTAGCGTTAGTGTTAGGGTAAGATTTAGGGTTAGTGTTAGAGTTAGGGTGAGGGTTAGGATGAGCGTTAGGGTTACAGTGAGGATGAGGGTTAGGGTGAGGGTGAGGATTAGGGTTAGTTTTAGGGTTAGGGTGAGGTTGAGTGTTAGCATTAGGGTTAGGGTTATGGTTAGGGTTAGGTTTAGGGTTAGGATTACTGTTATTGTTAGAGTTAGGGTTAGAGTTATGGTGAGGGTGAGGGTGAGGGTGAGTGTTAAGTTTAGGGTGAGGTTTAGGGTTAGGGTTAGGATTAGGGTTAGGGTGAGGGTGAAGTTTATGATTAGATTTAGGTTTAGTTGGAGGCTTAGGTGGAGAGTTAGTGTTATGGTAAGTGTTAGGGTTAAGTTTAGGTTGAGGGTTAGGTTGAGGTTTAGGGTTAGGGTTAGAATTAGTTTTAGAATTAGGGTAAGGGTGAGGGTGAGGGTGAGGTTTAGCGTTAGGCTTAGGCCTAGTTTTAGGGTTAGGCTGAGGGTGAGGGTGGGGGTGAGGATTAGGGTTAGGGTGATGGTTAGTGTTAGGGTTAGGTTTAGAGTTAGGGTTAGGGTGAGGGTTACGGTTAGGATTAGGGTTAGTGTGAGGTTGAGTGTTAGCATTAGGGTTACGGTTAGGGATAGGATTAAGTTTAGGGTTAGGATTATTGTTATTGTTAGGGTTAGGGTTAGAGTTATGATGAGGGTGAGGGTTGGGGTGAGGGTTAGGGTTAGGGTTAGGGTGAGGTTTAAGGTGAGGGTTAGGATTAGAGTGAGGGTGAGGGTGAGGTTTAGGTTAGATTTAGGTTTAGTTGGAGGGTTAGGTCGAGGGTTAGGGTTAGGGTTAGTGTTAGGTTTAAAGTTAGGGTCACGGTTAGGTTGAGGTTTAGGGTTAGGGTTAGGTTTAGGGTTAGGATTAGGGTTAGGGTGAGGTTGAGTGTGAGGTTTAGGGTTAGGGTTAGGCATAGGCTTATGGTTAGGCTGAGGGTGAGGGTTGGGGTGAGGATTATGGTTAGGGTGATGGTTAGGGTTAGGGTTATGGTGAGGGTTAGTGTTAGGGTTAGGATTAGAGTTAGTGTTAGGGTGTGGGTGAGGTTTAGGGGTAGAGTTAGGGTTAGGGTGAGGGTTAGCGTTAGAGTGAGGGTTAGGGTGGGGGTGACGGTAAGGGTAAAGGTGAGTGTTAGGCTGAGGGTGAGGGGTACAGTAAGGGTGAGGGTGAGGGTTAGGGTGAGCATTAGGGTGAGGGTTAGGGTGAGGGTGAGGGTTAGATTGAGGATTACTGTTAGGGTTAGTGTGAAGTTTAGGGTGAGTATGAGGGTGAGGGCTAGGGAGAGGGTGACGTTTAGGGTTCAGGTTAGAGTGAGGTTTAGGGTTAGGTTGATGGTTAGGGTTAGTGTTAGGGTTAGGGTTAGTGTAAGGGTGAGGGTAAGTCTTAGGGTGAAGTTTAGCGTTAGGGTGAAGGTAAATGTTAGGGTGAGGGTTAGGATTAGGGTGAGGGTTATGCTTAGGGTGAGGGTTAGGGTTAGGGTTAGGGTTAGCATTAGGGTTAGGGTTAAGATTATGGTGAGGGTGAGGGTGAAGGTTAGGTTTAGGGCTAGGAAGAAGTTTAGGGATAGGGTTCTGGTTAGGGTTAGGGTCAGGGTGAGATTTAGTGTTAGATTTAGGGGTAGGGTGAGGCTGAGGGTGAGGGTTAGGGTTAGGATTAATGTTAGGGTTAGGCTTAAGGTGAGGGTTAGGTTGAGGGTGAGGGTTAGGGTTAGGGTGAGGAGTAGGATTAGGGTTAGGGTTAGGGTGAGTTTGAGGGTTAGGGTTAGGGTTAGGGATAGGCTTAGGGTTAGGCTAAGGTTGAGGGTTAGGTTTAGGGTTAGGGTGAGTTTTAGGGTTAGGGTTAGGGTGAGTGAGAGGGTTAGGGTTAGGCTTAGGTTTAGGATTAGCCTGAGGGTGAGGGTGTGGGTTAGGATTAGGGTGAGGGTGAGGGTTAGTTTGACAGTTAGGGTTAGGGTTAGGGTGAGGTTTAGGGTTAGGTTTAGGATTAAGGTTAGGGTGAGGGTGAGGTTTATGATTAGATTTAGGTTTAGTTGGAGGCTTAGGTCGAGGGTTAGGGTTAGGGTTAATGTTAGGGTGAGGTTTATGGTTTGGATTAGGGTTAGAATTAGGGTTATGTTGAGGGTGAGGTTTAGGGTTAGAGTTAGTGTTGGGGTGAGGTTTAGGTAGAGGGTTATGATAAGGGTTAGTTTTAGGGTTAGTGTTACGGTAAGAGTTAGGGGGACGGTTAGGATTAGGGTTAGGTTTAGGGATAGGATTAGGGCTAGAGTGATGGGGAGGGTGTGTGTTAGGTTTAGGTTTAGGGTTAGGCTTAGGATTAGGCAGAGGTTGAGATTGAAGCTGAGCCTTAGGGTTATGGGGAGGGTTAGAATGAGTGTTAGGGTAAGGATTAGGGTTAGGATAAGGGCTAGGGTGAATGTGAGGGTGAGGTTTAAGGTTATGGTTAGGGTTAGGGTTAGGGAGATTGTGAGGTTTAGGGTTAGAGTTAGGGTTAGGGTGAAGCTGAGGGTGAGGGTTAGGGTTAGGGTTAGGATTAGGATTAGGCTATGGTTTAGGGTGAGTGTGAGGGTTACAGTTAGGCTTAGGGTTAGGCTGAGTGTGAGGGTGATGGTGAGGGTTAGGGTTACTGTGAGCGTGAGGATTAGGGTTAGGTTGAGGGTTAGGTTTAGGGTTAGGGTTAGGGTGAGGGTTAAGGTTAGGGATAGGGTGAGGGTAAGCATAAGGATAAGGGTAAGGATTAGGGTTAAGGTGAGGGCTAGGTTGAGGGTGAGGGTTAGGTTTAGTGTTAGATTAAGGTTTAGGGTTAGGGTTAGGGTTAGGGTGAGGGTTAGGTTGAGGGTTAGGGTTAAGGTGAGGGTGAGGATTAGGGGTAGGGTGAGGGTTAGGTTTAGGATTAGGGTTAGCATGAGCGTGAGTGTTAGCATTACAGTTAGGGTTAGGGTTAGGGTTAGGTTTAGGGTTAGGATTAGTGTTATTGTTAGGGTTAGGGTTAGAGTTATGATGAGGGTGAGGGTGAGGGTGAGGGTTAGGCTTAGGGTTAGGGTGAGGTTTATGTTAGGATTAGGATTAGGGTTAGGGTGAGGGTGAAGTTTAGGTTAGATTTAGGGTTAGTTGCAGGGTGAGGTTGAGGGTTAGGGTTAGGGTTAGTTTTAGGGTTAAGGTTAGGGTGAGAGTTAGGTTGAGGTTTAGGGTTATGGTTAGGGTTAGGGTTAAGTGTAGGGTGAGGTTGAAGGTGAAGGTGAGTGTGTGGGTTAGGCTTAAGCTTAGGCTTAGGGTTAGGCTGAGGGTGACAGTGGGGTTGAAGATTAGGTTTAGGGTGATGGTTAAGGTTGGGGCTAGGGTGAGGGTTAGGATGAGGGTTAGGTTTAGGTTTAGTGTTAGGGTGAGTGCTAGGTTGAGGGTCAGGGTTAGGGTAAGGATTAGGCTTAGTTTTAGGGTTAGGCTGAGCATGAGGTTGAGGTGAGTGTTAGGGTTAGGGTGATGGTTAGGTTTACAGTTAGGGTGAGGATTAGGATGAGGTTTAGGGTTAGGGTGAGTGTTAGGGTGAGGATGTTGGTAAGGGTAAAGGTTAGGTTTAGGCTGAGGGTGAGGGTTAAGATAAGGGTGAGGGATAGGGTCAGGTTTAGGGTTAGGGAAAGGGTTAGGGTTAGGGTTAGGGTGAGGGTCAGATTAAGGACTAGGGTTAGGGTTAGTGTGATGTTTATGGTAAGGATGAGTGTTAGGGAGAGGGTTAGGGTTAGTGTGGGGGTTATGATTAGGGTGAGGATTAGGGTAAGGGTGAGGTTTAGTGTTAGGGTTAGGGTTAGAGTTAGGGTTAGGGTGAGGGTGAGGTTTAGAGGCAGAGTTAGGGTTAGGGTGAGGGTTAGGGTAAGGTTTAGGGAGGGGGGGTGATGTTAATGTTAAACGTGAGGTTTAGGCTGAGGGTGCGAGTTACAGTGGAGTGAGGGATAGGGTTAGGGTTTGGGGAAGGGTATGGGTGAGTGTTAGGGTTAAGGTGATGGTTAGGGTTAGTGTGAGGGTTAGTGTTAAGGTTAGGGTTAGTGTTAGGGTGAGGGGAAGTGTTAGGGTGAGGGTTAGGGTGTGGGTGAGGGTTATGTTTAGGTTGAGGGTTAGGGTTAGGGATCGGGTTATTGTTAGGTTTAGGTTTAGGGTTAGGGTTACAGTGAGTTTGAGGGTGAGGGTTAGGTTTAGGGTTAGGATGAGGTTTAGATTTAGGGTTAGGGTTAGTTAGAGTTAGGGTGAGAGTGACGTTTACGGTTAGAGTTAGGGTTAGTGTTAGGGTGAGGTTTAGGGTGAGGGTTGAGTTTAGGGTCAGGCTTAGGCTTAGGCTTAGGCCGAGCATGAATGTGACGGTTAGGGTTAGGGTTAGGGTGAGGGTTATGTTTAGGATTAGGGTGTGGGTTAGGATGAGGTTTAGAGTTAGGATTAGGGTTAGGGTGAGGGTTAGGGTGTCGGTTAGGTTTAGGGATAGGGATAGTTTTAGGATTAGGGTTAGAGTGAGGGTGAGTGTGAGGGTTAGGGTTAAGGTTAGGCTTAGGTTTAGGCTGAGGTTTAGGGTTAGGGTTTGGGTTAGGGTGGGCGTGAAGCTGAGGATTAGGGTTAGGTTTAGGGTTAGGGTTAGGTTTAGGTTTAGGGTTAGGGTTAGGGTTAGGGTTCAGGTGAGGGTTAGGGTTAGGGTTAGGATTAGGCTTAGGGTTAGGCTGAAGATGAGGGTGGGAGTGAGGATTAGGGTTAGGGTTAGGGTTAGGTTTATTTTTAGTGTTAGGTTTGCGGTGAGGGTGTGGCTGAGGATGAGGGTTATGTTTAGGGTTAGGGTTAGGGTAAGTGTTAGTGTTAGGGTTAGGATTAGATCTATGGTGAGGTTGAGGGTGAAGGTGAGGGTTAGGGTTAGGGTGAGGGTGTGGTTTAGGGTTAGAGTTAGGGTTAGGGGGAGGGTTAGGTTGAGGTTTAGGGTTAGGGTTAGTGTTATGGTTAGGGTGAGGGTGAGGGTTAGGTTGAGGTTTAGGGATAGGGTTAGGTTTAGGATTAGGGTTAGGGTGAGTGTGAGTGTGAGGGTTAGGGTGAGAGTTAGGCTTAGGCTTAGGGTTCGGTTGAGGATGAGGATGTGGGTGAGGATGAGGGTTAGGGTGATGGTTCGGTTTAGGTTTAGTGTTATTGTTAGGGTTAGGGTTAGAGTTACCCTGAGGGTGAGGTTGGGGTTGAGTGTTATGTTTAGGGTTAGGGTGGGGATTAGGGTTAGTATTAGGGTTACGTTGAGGGTGAGTTTTAGGGTTAGATATAGGGTTAGGGGTTGTTTAGGGTGAGGGTTAGAGTTAGGGTAAGTGTTATGGTTAGGGTTAGAGTGAGGGTTAGATTGAGGATTAGGTTTAGGGTTAGTGTGAGGTTTAAGGTGAGGATGAGAGTTAGGGTTAGGATCAGGAGGAGGGTTAGAATTAGGGTTAGGGTGAGGGCTAGGGTGAGGGTGAGGGTTAGGTTTAGGGTTAGGGTTAGGGTGAGGTTTAGGATTAGGGTGAGGGTTAGTGTTAGTGTGTAGGTTCGTCTTAGTGTTAGGGTGAGTGTTAGGGTGGGAGTAAGTGTTAGGGTGAATGTTAGGGTTAGGGTGAGGGTTATGGTTAGGGTGAGGGTTAGGGTTAGGTTTAGGGTTAGGGTGAGGGTTTGGGTTATTGTTAGGCTTTGGCTTAGGCTTAGGCTTAGGCCGAGCATGAGGGTGAGGTTTAGGGTTAAGGTTAGGGTTAGGGTGAAGGTTAGGATGAGTTTTATGGTTAGGATTAGGGTTAGGGTGAGGGCTATGATGAGTGTTAGTGTGAGGGTTAGAGTTAGGGCTAAGGTTAGGTTTAGGATTAGGGTAAGGGTGAGTTTGAGTGTGAGGGTTAGGTTAGGGTTAGGGTTAGGCTTAGATTTAGGGTGATGGTTAGGGCTAGGGTTTGGGTTAGGGTGACGGAGAGGCTGAGGATTAGGGTTAGGTTTTGTGTTAGGTTTAGAGTTAGGGTTAGTTTTAGGGTTAGGGTTAGTGTAAGGGTTAAGTTTTGGGTTAGAGTTAGGGTTAGGGTTAGGCTTAGGCTTAGGCTTAGGCTGAGGGTGAGTTTGGGGGTGAGGTTTAGGGTTATGGTTAGGGTTAGGCTTGGGGTTAGGTTTATTTTTAGTCTTATGGTTAGGGTTAAGTTTGAGGTGACGGTGAGGCTGAGGGTGAGGGTTATGGTTAGGGTTAGGTTTAGGGTTAGTGCTATTTTAGGGTTAGGGTGAGAGTTACAGTGAGGTTTAGGGTGAGGGTGAAGGTTAGGTTTAGGGTGGGGTTTAGAGTTAGGGTTAGGGTTAGGGTGAGGGTGAGGTTTAGGGTTAGAATTAGGGTTACGGGGTGGGTTAGGGTGAGGTTTAGGTTTAGGTTTAGGGTTAGGGTTAGTCTTAGGGTGAGGATAAGTGTTAGGGTGAGGGTATGGGTTTGGGTGAGCGTTATGATTAGGGTGAAGGTTAGGATTAGGGTTAGGGTTATTGTTAGGGTTAGGTTTAGGGTTATGGTTGCGCTGAGATTGAGGGTGAGGGTGAAATTTAGGGTTAGATATAGGGTTAGGGTGAGGGTTAGGGTGAGGGTTAGGGTGAGGGTTAGGGTTAGGCTTAGTTTGAGGGTGAGGGTTAGGTTGAGGTTTAGGGTTAGGGTTAGGGTTAGAGTTAGTGTGAG
The DNA here is from genome assembly GCF_024711535.1 of Dipodomys merriami. Lineage (NCBI taxonomy): Eukaryota > Metazoa > Chordata > Mammalia > Rodentia > Heteromyidae > Dipodomys > Dipodomys merriami. The sequence goes on along the minus strand of NW_027203002.1, from coordinate 41,513 downwards.
GGTTAGTGTTAGGGTTAGGGTTAGTCTTAGGGTGAGGGTAAGTGTTAGGGTGAGGATATGAGTTAGGGTGAGGGTTGATGTTAGTGTGAGGGTATGGGTTAGGGTGAGGGTCATGGTTAGGGTGAGGGTTAGGATTAGGGTTAGGGTTATTGTTAGGGTTAGATTTAAGGGTATGTTTGCGGTGAGGGTGAGGGTTAGGGTTAGGGTGAGGTTTAGGTTTTGGGTTAGGGTTAGAGTTAGGGTTAGAGTGAAGGTGAGGTTTAGGGTTAGGGTTAGGGTTAGGGTTAGGGTTAGGTTGTGGGTTAGGGTTAGGGTTAGTGTTAGGGTTAGGGTTAGGTGAGAGTTAGGGAGAGGGTTAGGATTAGGGTTAGTTTTAGGGATAGGATTAGGGTTAGGGTGAGGGTGAGTGTGTGTGTTAGGGTTAGGTTTAGGTTTAGGCTTAGGGTTAGGCTGAGAGTTAGGTTGAGGTTGAGGGTTAGGGTTAGGGGGAGGGTTAGGATGAGGGTTAGGGTTAGGATTAGGGTTAGGGTAAGGGCTAGGGTGAGGGTGAGGTTTAGTGTTAGGGTTAGGGTGAGGTTTAGGGTTAGGATTATGGTTAGGGTGAGGGTGAGGTTTAGTGTTAGAATTAGGGTTAGGGTGAGGCTGAAGGTGAGGGTTAGGGTTATCGTTAGTGTTAGTGTTAGTGTTAGGTTTAGGTTTAGGTTTAGGGTGAGGTTGAGGGTGAGGGTGAGTGTTAGGTTTAGGGTTAGGGTTAGGGTTAGGGTGAGTGTGAGGGTTAGGTTTAGGGTTAGGGTGAGGGTTAGGGTTAGTGTTATGAGGAGGGTTAGGATGATGGTTAGGGTTAGGATTAGGGTTAGGGTGAGGGCTAGGGTGAGTGTGAGGTTTAGGGTTAGGGTTAGGGTGAGGTTTAGGTTTAGGGTTAGAGTTAGGGTTAAGGTGAGGCTGAGGATGAGGGTTAGGGTTAGGGTTAGGATTAGGATTAGGGTAAGGTTTAGGGTGAGCATGAGGGTTAGGGTTAGGGTTAGGGTTATTCTTAGGGTTACACTGATTGTGAGGGTGAGGGTGAGGCTTAGGGTTAGGATTAGGGTTAGGGTGAAGGTGAGCATGTGTGTTAGGGTTAGTTTTAGGGGTAGGCTTAGGGTTAGGCTGAGGGTGAGGTTGAGGGTGAAGGTTAGGTTTAGGGTGAGGGTTAGGGTAAGGGTTAGAGGGAGGGTTAGGATGAGGGTTAGGGTTAGGATTAGGGTTAGGGTGAGGGCTAGGGTGAGGGTGAGGTTTAAGATTAGGGTTAGGGTGAGTGTTGGGGTTAGGGTTAGGTTAAGAGTTTTGGTTCTGGATAAGTATAGGTTTAGGTTAAGGGTTACAGTGAGCTTGAGGCTTAGGCTTAGGGTTAGGGTTAGGCTAGGTTTAGGCTGAGGGTGAGGATGAGGCTGAGGGTTAGGGTTAGGGTGAGTGTTAGGGTTTGGGTTACGGTGAGAGTTAGGGTTCGCTTTAAGTTTAGGGTTAGGATGAGTGTTAGGGTTAGGGTTATGGTGAGCGTGAGGGTTAGGTTTAGGTTGACCATTAGGGTAGGAGATAGGGTTAGGTTGAGTGTTAGTGTTAGGGTGAGGGTGAGGGTTAAGATGAGGATTAGGGTTCAGATTAGAGTTAGGGTGAGGGCTAGGTTGAGGGTGATGTTTAGGGTTAGTTTTAGGTTGAGGTTGAGGTTTAGGGTTAGGGTTAGCGTGAGGGTTTGGATCAGAGTTAGGGTTACGGTGATGTGAGGGTTAGGGTTAGGTTGAGGGTTAGGGTTAGAATTAGGGTTAGGGTGAGGGTGAGTATTAGGATTAGGGTTAGGCTTAGGGTTAGGGTTAGGGTTAGGTTTAGGATTAGTATTATTGTTAGGGTTAGGGATAGAGTTACAGTGAGGGTGAGGTTGAGGGTTAGGGTTAGGTTTAGGGTGAGGTTTAGGGTTAGTGTTAAGATTAAGGTTAGGGTGAGATTGAAGTTTAGGGTTAGATTAAGGGTTAGGGGGAGGGATAGGTCTAGGTTTAGGGTTAGGGTTAGTGTTAGGGTTAAGGTTAGGGTGAGGGTGAGGGTGAGGGTGAGGGTTAGGTTTACGGTTAGGCTTATGCTTAGGGTTAGGCTGAGGGTGAGTGTGGGTTTGAGGATTAGGGTTAGGGTTATGGTTAGGATTAGGGTTAGGGTGAGGGCTGGGGAGAGGGTGAGGTTTAGGGTAAGTCTTAGGCTTATGCTAAGGATTAGGCTGAGCATGAGGTTGAGTGTGAGGGTTAGTGTTAGCATGATGGTTAAGTTTATGGTTAGGGTGAGGGTTAGGAAGAGGTTAGGGTTAGGGTGTGGTTTAGGGTGAGGATGATGGTAAGGGTAAAGTTGACTTAGGCTGAAGGTGAGGGTTAAGATAAGGGTGAGGGTTAGGGTTAGGTTTAGGGTTAGGGTAGGTTTAGGTTTAGGTTTAGCGTGTGGGTTATATTGAGGATTCGGTTTAGGGTTAGGGTGAGGGTTATGGTTAGGGTGAGGGTTAGGGTTCGGTTTAGGATTATTGTTAGTGTTAGGGTTAGGGTTACGGTTATGGTCAGGGTGAGGGTGAGGGTTAGGGTTAGGGTGAGGTTTAGTGTTAGAGTTAGGGTGAGGTTGAGGTTTAGGGGTAGAGTTAGGGTTAGGGTGAGGGTTGGGGTTAGTGTGCGGGTTAGGGTGGGGGTGACGGTTAGAGTATAGGTGAGGGTTAGGCTGAGAGTGAGGGTTACGGTAAGGGTTAGGGTTAGGGTTAGGGTGAGGGTTGGGATTAGGGTTAGGCTTAGGCTTAGGCCCAGCTTGAGGGTGAGGGTTAGGGTTCAGGATTGGGTGAGGGTTAGGGTTAGGGTTAGGGTGAGGGTTATGATGAGGTTTAGGGTTAGGATTAGCGTTAGGGTGAGTGCTAGGGTGAGGTTTAGGGTGAGGGTTAGTGTTAGGGATAGGGTTAGGGTTACGATTAGGGTTAGGGTAAGGGTGAGTGTCAGGGTTAGGGTTATGGTTAGGCTTAGAGTTAGGGTTAGGGTTAGGGTTAGGGTTTGGGTTAGGCTGAGGTTGAGGCTGAGGATTAGGGTTAGGTTTAGGGTTAGGTGTAGGGTTGTGTTTAGGTTTAGGGTTAGTATTAGGGTTAGGGTTAGGGATACGGTGAGGGTTAGTGTTAGGGTTAGGCTTAGGGCTAGGCTTTGGGTTAGGCTGAGGTTGAGGGTGGAGTTGAGGATTAGGGTTAGGGTGATGGTTAGGATTAGGGTTAGGGTGAGGGCTGGGGAGAGGGTGAGGTTTAGGGTAAGACTTAGGCTTAGGCTTAGGGTTAGGCTGTGCATCAGGTTGAGTGTGGGGGTTAGGGTTAGCATGATGGTTAGGATTACCATTAGGTTGAGGGTTAGGATGAGGTTAGGGTTAGGGTTTGGGTTAGGGTTAGGATGATGGTAAGGGTAAAGGGGAGGTTTAGGCTGAGGGTGAGGATTAAGATAAGGGTGAAGGTTAGGGTTAGGATTAGGGTTAGGGTAGGGTTAGGTTTAGGGTAAGGGTGAGGGTTACATTGAGGATTAGGTTTAGGGTTAGGGTGAGGGTTATGGTTAGGGTGAAGGTTAGGGTTCGGGTTAGGGTTATTGTTAGAGTTAGGGTTAGAGTTACAGTGAGGTTGAGGGTGAGGGTGAAGGTTAGGTTTAGGGTGGGGTTTAGAGTTAGAGTTAGGGTTGGGTGAGGGTGAGGTTTAGGGTTAGAATTAGGGTTACGGGGTGGATTAGGATGAGGTTCAGGTTTAGGGTTAGTGTTAGAGTTAGGTTGAGGGTGAGGATTAGGTTGAGGTTTTGGGATAGGGTTAGGTTTAGGATTAGGGTTAGGGTTAGGGTGAGTGTGAGGGATAGGGTGAGGGTTAGGCTTAGGCTTAAGGTTAGGCTCAGGGTGAGGGTGGGAGTGAGGATTAGGGTTAGGGTGATGTTTCGGGTTAGGGTTAGTGTTATTGTTAGGGTTAGTGTTATAGTTACGGTGAGGGTGAGGGTGCGGTTGAGGGTTAGGGTTAGGGTGGGATTTAGGGTTAGGTTTATGGTGAGGGTGAGGTTTACGGTTAGATATAGGGTTAGGTTGAGGGTTAAGGAGAAGATTAGGATGAGGGTTAGGGTTAAGGTTAGTGTTAGGGTTAGGTTGAGGGTGAGGGTTAGGTTGAGGTTTAGGGTTAGGATTAGGGTTAGGCTTAGTATGTGGGTTAGTGTTAGCGTTAGGGTTACTCTAACGGTGAGGGTAAGTGTTAGGGTGAGGGTATGGGTTAGGGTGAGGGTTATGGTTAGTGTGAGGTTTAGGATTAGGGTTAGAGTTATTGTTAGGGTTAGGGTTAGGGTTAAGGTGAGAGTGAGGGTGTGGTTGAGGGTTAGGTTTAGGGTGGGGTTTAGAGTTAGGGTTAGGGTTAGGGTTAGGGTGAGGGTGAGGTTTAGGGTTAGATATAGGGTTAGGATGAGGGTTAGGGTTAGCGTTAGTGTTAGGGTTAGGGTTAGGTGAGAGATAGGAAGAGGATAAGGATTGGAGTTAGTCTTAGGGATAGGATTAGGGTTAGGGTGAGGGTGAGTGTGTGTGTTAGGGTTAAGTTTAGGTTTAGACTTAGCGTTAGGCTGAGGGATTTGTTGAGGGTGAGGGTTTAGGGGTTTAGGGGGAGGATTAGGATGAGGGTTAGGATTGGGATTAGGGTTAGGGTAAGGGCTAGGGTGAGGGTGAGGTTTAGTGTTAGGGTTAGGGTGAGGTTTAGGTTTAGGGTTAGGGTTAGTTTGAGGGTGAGGTTTAGGGTTAGAGTTAGGGTTAGGATGAGGCTGAAGTTGAGGGTTAGGGGTTATCGTTAGTGTTAGGGTTAGTGTTAGGCTTAGGTTTAGGGTTAGGGTTAGGGTGAGGGTTACGCTTAGGGTTAGGGTTAGGTTTAGGGTGACTGTGAGAGTTAGGGTTACGGTTAGGGTTAGGCTTAGGGTTAGGCTGATTGTGATGGTGAGGGTTAGGTTTAGGGTGAGGGTTAGGGTTAGGGTTATGAGGAGCGTTAGGATGCTGGTTGGGTTAGGATTAGGGTTAGGTTGAGTTCTAGTGTGACGGTGAGGTTTAGGTTTAGTTTTAGGGTGAGGTTTGGGGTTAAGGTTAGAGTTAGGGTTAAGGTGAAGCTGAGGGTGAGTTTTAGGGTTAGGGTTAGTAATAGGATTAGTGTGAGCATGAGGGTTAGGGTTAGGGTTAGGCTTAGGCTTAGGGTTACACTGATGGTGAGGGTGAGGGTGACGGTTAGGGTTAGGATTAGAATTAGTGTAAAGGTGAGCATGTGTGCTAGGGTTAGGTTTAGTGGTAGGCTTAGGTTTAGGCTGAGGGTGAGGTTGAGGGTGACGGTTAGGGTTAGGATAATGTTTAGTGTAAGGGTTAGAGGGAGTGTTAGTATGAGGGTTAGGTTTAGGAATAGGGTTAGGGTGAAGGCTAGGGTGAGGGTGAGGTTTAAGGTTAGGTTTAGGGTGAGGGTTAGGGTTAGGGTTAGGGTGAGGGTTTTGGTTCGGGTTATGTTTAGGGTTAGGATAAGGGTTACGGTGAGGGTGAGGGTTAGGGTTAGGTTAGGGTTAGGATTAGGGTTAGGGTGAGGGTGAGTGTGAGGGTTAGTGTTAGTGTTAGTGTGAGGGTTAGGATGTGGGTTAGGATTAGGGTAAGGGTGAGGGCTAGTGTGAGGGTGAGGTTTAGGGTTAGGGTTAGGGTGATGTTTAGGTTTAGGGTCAGGGTTAGGGTTAGGGTGAGGGTGAAGTTTAGGGTTAGATTTAGGGTTAGGGTGAAGCTTATGGTTAGGGTTAGGGTTAGGGTTAGTTTTAGATTTAGGGTTAGAGTGAGGGTTAGGGTGAGTGTGAGGGTTTGGCTTAGGGTTAGTATAGGGTTAGGGTAAGGGTTAGGGTGAGTGTGAGGGTTAGGGTTAGGGTTAGGGTTAGGCTAGGTTTAGGCTGAGGGTGAGGGTGAGGGTGAAGGTTAGGGTTAATGTGAGCGTTAGGGTTAGGGTTATGGTGAGCGTGAGGGTTAGGTTTAAGTTGACCATTAGGGTTAGGGTTAGTATTAGGGTTAGGGTAAGGGTTAGGTTGAGGGTGAGGGTTAAGATGAGGATTAGGGTTCGGATTAGAGTTAGGGTGAGGGCTAGGTTGAGGCTGAGGGATAGGGTTTGTGTTAGGTTGAGGTTTATGGTTAGGGTTAGGGTTAGGGTGAGGGTTTGGATGAGATTTAGGGTTAAAGTGATGTGAGGGTTAGGGTTAAGTTGAGGGTTAGGGTTAGAATTAGGGTTAGGTGAGGGTGAGTGTTAGGATTAGGGTTAGGCTTAGGGTTAGGGTTACGATTAGTGTTATGGTTAGGGTTAGGTTTAGAGTTACAGTGAGGGTGAGGGTGAGGGTTAGGGTTAGTTTTAGGGTGAGGTTTAGGGTTAGGGTTAGAATTAGGGTTAGGGTGAGAGTGAGGTTTAGGTTTAGATTTAGGGTTAGGGGGAGGGTTAGTTCGAGGGTTAGGGTTAGGGTTAGTGTTAGGTTTAAGTTTAGGGTGAGGGTTAGGTTGAGTTTTAAGGTTAGGGTTAGGGTTAGGGTTAGAATTAAGGTTAGGGTGAGGGTGAGTGTGAGGGTTCGGTTTACGGTTAGGCTTAGGGTTAGGGTTAGGCTGAGCGTGAGTGTGGGGTTGAGGATTAGGGTTAGGGTGATGGTTAGGATTAGGGTTAGGGTGAGGGCTGGGGAGAGGCTGAGGTTTAGGGTAAGTCTTAGGCTTAGGGTTAGGCTGAGCATGAGGTTGAGTGTGAGGGTTAGTGTTAGCATGATGGTTAAGTTTAAGGTTAGGTTGAGGGTTAGGATGAGGTTAGGGTTAGGGTGTGGGTTAGGGTGAGGATGATGGTAAGGTTAAAGTTGACTTTTAGGCTGAGTGTGAGGGTTAAGATAAGGGTGAGGTTTAGGGTTAGGTTTAGGGTTAGTGTTAATGATAGGGTGAAAGTGAGGGTGAGTTTTAGGATTAGAGTTAGGTTTAAGGAGAGGCTGAGGGTGAGGGTTAGGGTTAGGGGTAGGATTAGGATTAGGGTAAGGGTTAGGGTGAGTGTGAGGGTTAGGGTTAGTGTTAGGGTCAGGCTTTTGGTTACACTGAGGGTGAGGGTGAGGGTGAGGTTTAGGGTTAGGATTTGGATTAGTGTGAGGGTGATTGTATGTGTTAGGGTTAGGTTTAGCGTTAGGCTTAGGGTTAGGCTGAGTGTGAGGTTGAGGTTGAGGGTCAGGTTTAGGGTGAGGGTTGGCTTAAGGGTTAGGGATAGGGTTATGATGAGGGTTAAGGTTAGGATTAAGGTTAGGGTGAGGGCTAGGTTGAGGGTGAGGTTTAGCGTTAGGTTTAGGGTGAGGTTTTAGGTTTGGGTTAGTTTTAGGTTGAGAGTTACGTTTTGGGTTATGTTTAGGGTTAGGGTGAGGGTTAGGGTAAGGATTAAGGTGAGGGTGAGGGTTAGGGTTCGGTTGAGGGTTAGGCTTACGATTAGGGTTACGATGAGGTTTAGGGTGAGGGTGAGGTTTAAGGTTAGGTTTAGGATTAGGATTACAGTTTGGGTTAGGGTGAGTGTGAGGTTTATGGTTAGATTTAGGGTTAGGCTGAGGGTGAGGGTGAGGGTGAGATTAGGGTTAGGTTGAGGTTTAGGTTTAGGGTTAGGTTTAGGGTTAGGGTGAGCATGAGGTTTAGTGTTAGAGGTAGGGTTAAGGTGAAGCTAAGGGTGAGGGTTAGGGTTAGGGTTAGGTTTAGGCTTAGGGTTAGGCTGAGGGTGAGGGTGGGCCTGAGGATTAGAGTTAGCCTTAGGCTTAGGCTTAGTGTTAGGTTTATTTCTAGTGTTATGGTTAGGGTTAAGTTTGCGGTGAGGCTGAGGCTGAGTGAGAGAGTTATGGTTAGGGTTATTGTTAGGGTTATGGTTTGTGTTATTGTTAGGGTTAGGCTTAGAGTTACGGTTAGGTTGAGGGAGAGGGTGAAGTTTAGGGTTAGGGTGCGGTTTAGGTTTATTGTTAGGGTTAGACTGAAGGTGAGGGTAGGGGTGAGGATTAGGGTTAGGGTGAGGCTGATTGTGTGTGTTAGGGTTAGGTTTAGGGTTAGGCATAGGGTTAGGCAGAGTGGGAGGTTGAGGGGGAGGGATAGAGTTAGAGGGAGGCTTAGTATGAGGGTTAGGTTTAGGATTAGGTTTATGGTAAGGGCTAGGGTGAGGGTGAGGTTTAGGGTTAGGGTTAGGGTGAGGGTTAGGGTTATGGTTAGGGTTAGGGTGAGGGTGAGGGTGAGGTTTAGGGTTAGAGTTAGGGTTCGGGTGAGGCTGAGGGTGAGGGTTAGGGTTAGGGTTAGTGTTAGGGTTAGGGTTAGGGTTAGGGTGAGGGTTAGGATTAGGATTACGGTTAGGGTTAGGGTGAGTGTGAGGGTTAGGGTTAGGTTTAGGCTGAGGGTGTGGGTGAGGGTGAGGTTAGGATTAGGGTGAGGTATAGGTTTAGGGTTAGGGTGAGCATGAGGTTTAGTGTTAGAAGTAGGGTTAAGGTGAGGCTGAGGGTGAGGGTTAGGGTTAGGGCTAGGATTAGGATTAGGGTAAGGGTTAGGGTGAGCTTGAGGGTTAGGGTTAGGGTTAGGGTTATGCTTAAGGTTACAGTGTGGATGAGGGTGACTGTTAGGGTTAGGGTTAGGATTAGGATTAGGGTAAGGGTTAAGGTGAGGTTTAGGGTAAGGCATAGGTTAGGGAGAGGGTGAGGTTTAGGGTTTGAATTAGGGTAAGGTGAGGCTGAGGGTGAGGGTTAGGGTTAGGGATAGGATTAGGATTACGGTAAGGGTTAGGGTGAGTGTGAGGGTTAGGGTTAGTGTCAGGTGTAGGGTTAGGGTGAGATTTATGGTTCAGGTTAATCTTAGGATTAGAGTGAGGTTTAAGTTTAGGGTTACCTTGAGCATGAGGTTTAGGGTTAGGTTGAGGGTTAGGGTTAGGTTTAGGGTTCTGGTGAGGATAGGGTTAGGGTTATTGTTAGGGTTAGGGTTAGGGTGAGGGTGAGGGTAAGTGTTAGGGTGAGGGTTTGGGTTAGGGTGAGGGTTTTGGTTAGGGTGAGGGTTAGGATTAGGGTTAGGGTTATTGTTAGGGTTAGGGTTAGGCTTAGGTTAAGAGTTAGGGGGAGGGTTAGGTTTAGGATTAGGGTTAGGGTTACGATTAGGGTTAGGGTGAGGGTGAGGGTGTGTGTTAGGTTTAGGTTTAGGGTTAGGGTTAGGGTTAGGTTGAGGGTGAGGTTGAGGGTGAGGGTTAGGGTTAGGGTAAGGGTAATGGTAAGGGTTAGGGGGAGGGTTAGGATAAGGGTTAGTGTTAGGATTAGGGTTAGGGTGAGGGCTCGGGTGAGCATGAGGTTTAGGTTGAGGGTTAGGGTGAGGGTTAGGGTTAGGTTTAGGGTGAGAGTTTTATTTCGGGTTAGTTGAGGGTTAGGGTAAGAGTTACGGTGAGGGTCAGGGTTAGTTTTGGTTGAGGGTTAGGGTTCGGATTAGCGTTAGGGTGAGGGTGAGGCTGAGGGTTAGGGTTAGTGTTTTGATGAATGTTAGGATGAGGGGTAGGGTTAGGATTAGTGTTAGGGTGAGGGCTTGGGTAAGGGTGAGGGTTAGGGTTAGGGTTAGGGTTAGGGTGAGGTTTAGTGTTAGGATGAGTTATAGGGATAGGGTTAGGTTTAGGGTTAGTGTCAGGTTGAGGTTTAGGGTTAGAGACAGTTTTAGGGTGAGGCTGAGCATGAGGGTTAGGGTTAGGATTAATGTTAGGGTTAGGCTTAAGTTGAGGGTTAGGGTGAGGGTGAGGTTTAGGGTTAGGGGAGGGTTAGGATGAGGGTTAGTGTTAGGATTAGGGTTAGGGTTTGGGTAGGGAGAGGGTGAAGTTTAGGATTAGGGTTAGGGTTAGGTTTAGGGTTAGGGTTAGGGTTGGGGTTAGGGTGAGGTTGAGGTTTAGGGTTAGAGTTAAGGTTAGGGTTCTCCTGAGGGTGAGGTTTAGGGTTAGGGTTAGGGTTAGGTTGAGGGTGAGGTTTAGTTTGAGGTTTAAGGATAGGATTAGTTTTAGGATTAGGGTTAGGGTGAGGCTGAGTGTGAGGGTTAGGGTGACGTTTAGGCTTAGGCTTAGGGTTAGGCTGAGGGTGAGGGTGGGTGTGAGGATTAAGGTTAGGGTGATGGTTACGGTTAGTGTTATTGTTAGTGTTAGGGTTTGATTTACCGTGTGAGTGAGGTTGCGGGTGAGGTTTAGGGTTAGGGTTAGTGTGGGGTTTATGGTTACGTTTAGGTTTAGGTTTAGGTTGAGGATGAGGTTGAGGGTTAGATATGGGATTAGAGGGAGAGTTACGGTGAGGGTTAGGATTAGGGTTCGGGTGAGGCGGAGTGTTAGCATTAGGGTTATGGTTATTGTTTGGGTTAGGTTTAGGGTTAGGATTAGTGTTATTGTTAGGGTTAGTGTTAGAGTTATGGTGAGGGTGAGTGTGAGGGTGTGGGTTAGGGTTAGGGTTAGGGTTAGGCTTAGGCATAGTTTTAGGCTGAGTGTGAGGGTGGGGGTGAGGATTAGGGTTAGGGTGATGTTTAGTGTTAGGGTTATTGTGAGGGTTAGTGTTAGTGTTAGGGTTAGAGTTAGGGTTAGAGTGAGGGTGTGGTTTAGGGGTACAGTTATGGATAGGGTGAGGGTTAGGTTTAGGGTTAGGGTTAGGGTGGTGTTGACCGTAAGGGTAAAGGTGAGGTTTAGGGTGAGGGTGAGGGTTAAGGTATGGGTGAGAGTTAGGGTTAGGGTGAGGTTTAACATTAGGGTCAGGGTGAGGGTGAGGGTTAGATTGAGGATTAGTGTTAGGGTTAGTGTGAGGTTTAGTTTGAGGATGAGGGTAAGGGTTGGGTGAGGGCTAGAGTGAGGGTGAGGTTTAGGGTTAGTGTTACAGTGGGGTTTAGGTTTAGGGTGATGGTTAGTGTTATTGTGAGGGTTAGTTTTAGAGTTAGCGTGAGTGTTAGGGTTAGGGTTAGTGTTAGGGTGAGGGTGAGGGTGAGGGTTAGAGTTAGGGTTAGGATGAGGTTTAGGGATAGGGTTAGGGTTAGGGTTAGGTTCAGGGTTAGTTTCAGTGTTTGAGTTAGGTATAGGGTGAGGCTGAGGGTGAGGTTGAGGGTTAGGATTAATGTTAAGGTTATTCTTAAGATGAGGGTTAGGTTGAGGGTGAGGGTTTGGGTTAGGGTTAGGAGTAGGATTAGGCTTAGGGTTAGGGTGAGTGTGAGGATTAGGGTAAGGGTTAGGGTTAGGCTTAGGGTTAGGATGAGGGTGAGGGTGAGGGTCAGGGTTAGGGTGAGGGTGATATTTAGGGTTAGGATTAGGGTGAGTGTGAGGTTTAGGGTTAGGTTTAGGTTTAGGTTTAGGCTGAGCATGAGGGTGAGGGTTAGGGTTATGGTGAGGTTTAGGGTTAGGGTTATGGGGAGGGTTAGGAGGAGAGTTAGGGTTAGGATTAGGGTTAGAGTTAGGGTTAAAGTGAGGCTGAGGGTGAGGCTTAGGTTTAGGGTTAGGATAAGGATTAGGGTAAGGGCTAGGTTTAGTGTGAGGGTTAGGGTTAGGGTTAGGTTTAGGCTTAGGGTTACGCTGATGGTGAGTGTGAGGGTGAGGGTTAGGGTTAGGATTAGGGTTAGGGTGAGAGTTAGGGTTCAAGTTAAGTTTAGGTTTAGGGTGTGGGTTACGGTTAGGGTTACGTGGAGCATGAGGTTTATGGTTTGGTTGAGGGTTAGGGTTAGGGTTAGGGTTAAGGTGAGATTACGGTTAGGGTTAGTGTGAGGGTTAGTGTTAGGGTTAGGGTTAGTGTTAGGGTGAGGGTAAATGTTAGGGTGAGGGTTTGCGTTAGGGTGAGGGTCATGGTTAGGTTGAGGGTTAGGATTAGGGTTCGGGTTATTGTTTGGGATAGGTTTAGGTTTATGGTTATGTTGAGGGTGAGGTTGAGGGTTAGGGTTAGGGTGAGGGTGAGGTTTAGGGTTTGGGTTAGGGTTAGAGTTAGGTTTAGGGTGAGGGTGAGGTTTAGGTTTACAGTTAGGGTGAGGGTTAGGTTGAAGTTTTGGTTTAGGGTTAGGGTTAGGATTAGGGTTAGGGTGATGGTGAATGTGTGTGTTTGGGTTAGGTTTAGGCTTAGGCTTAGGGCTAGGCTAAGGGTGAGGTTTAGGGTTAGAGTTAGGGTAAGGGTGAGGCTGATCTTGAGGTTTAGGGTTAGGTTTAGTGTTAGATTTCGGGTTACTGTGAGGGTTAGACTGAGTGTGAGGGTTATGCTTAGTGTTAGGATTAGGTTTAGGGTAAGGGTTAGGGTGAGTGTGAGGGTTAGGGTTAGGTTTAGCCTGAGGCTTAGGATTAGGCTGAGTGTGAGGGTGAGGGTGAGTTTAGGTTTACGGTTAGGGTGAGAGTTAGTGTTCGGTTAAGTTTAGGGTTAGGGTGACGGTTAGGGTTAGGGTAAGGATTAGGGTTAAAGTTAGGGTTAGGGTGAGGGTTAGGATGAGGATTAGGGTTATGATTAGGGTAAGGGTGAGGGCGAGGGTGAGGTTGAGGATTAGGGTTAGTGTTAGGGTAAGGTTTAGTGTTAGGGTTAATGTTAGGGTGAGGGTTAGCATGAGGGTTATGGTTACCTTTAGGGTGAGGATTAGGGTTAGGATGAGGGTAAGGGTTAGGATTTGTGTTAGTGTGAGGGTGAGTTTTAGGGTTAGATTTAGCGTTAGGGGGACGCTTAGGTCGATGGTTAGAGTAAGTGTTACGGTTAAATTAGGTGAGGGTTACTTTGAAGTTTAGGGTTATGATTAGTGTTAGGGTTAGGCTTAGGTTTATTGTAAGGGGGAGTGTGAGGGTTAGGCTTAGGGTTAGGCTTAGGCTTAGGGTCAGGCTGAGGGTGAGGGTGGGGGTGAGGATTAGGTTTAGGGTGATTGTTAGGGTTAGGCTTAGGGTGAGGGTTTTGATGAGAGTAAGTGTTAGGATTAGGGTTAGGGTGAGGGCTAGGGTGAAGATGAGGGTTAGGATGAGGGTTAGCGTTATGGTCAGGGTGAGGGTTAGGGTTAGGGTGAGAGTTAGTGTTAGGATTAGGCTTAGGGTGAGGGTGAGTGTTAGCATTAGGATTAGGGTTATGGTTAGGTTTAGGGTTAGGACTAGTGTTATTTTTAGGGTTAGAGTTATGGTGAGGGTGAGGGTTTGGGTTAAGGTTTCGGTGAGGTTTAGGGTTAGGATTAGGATTAGGGTTAGGGTGAGGGTGAGGTTTAGGGTTAGATTTAGGGTTAGTTCCAGGGTTAGGTCCAGGGTTAGGGTTATGGTTAGTGTTAGTGTTAAGGTTAGGGTGAGGTTTAGGTTGAGGTTTAGGGTTAGGGTTAGAGTTAGGCTTAGGATTAGGATTAGGGTTATGGTGAGGGTGAGTGTGAGGGTTAGGTTTAGGGTTAGGCTTAGGCTTAGGATTAGGCTGAGGGTGAGGGTGTGGGTGAGAATTAGGGTTAGGGTGATGGTTAGAGTTAGGATTTGGGGCAGGTTTAGGGTTAGAGTTAGGGTTAGGATGAGGCTGAGGTTGAGGGTTAGGTTTAGGGTTAGTGTTAGAGTTAGGGTTAGAGAGAGCGTTAGGGTGAGGGTATGGTTTAGGCTTAGTGTTAGGATTAGGATTAGGGGAAAGGTTAGGGTGAGTGTGAGGGTTAGGGTTACGGTTAGGGTTAGGCTTAGGGTTAGGATGAGGGTGAGTGTAAGGATGAGGGTTAGGGTTAGGGTGAGGGTTAGTTGTAGGGTTAGGGTGAGAGTTAGGTTTCAGGTTAAGTTTACGGTTAGGGTTAGGGTTAGGTTTAAGTTTAGGGTTAGGGTTAGGGTTTGGTTTAGGGTTAGTGTTAGTGTTAGGGTTAGTTTTAGGGTTACAGTGGGGGTTAGGATTAGAGTTGGGGTTAGGGTTAGGGTTAGGCTGAGGGTGACGGTGTGGGTGAGGATTAGAGTTAGGGTTAGGGTTAGGGTTAATATTTGTGTTATGGTTAGGGTCAAGTTTCCAGTGAGGGTGAGGCTGCCGGTGAGGGTTATTGATATGGTTAGGGTTAGGGTTAGTGTTATTGTTAGGGTTAGGGTTAGACTTATGTTGAGGTTGAGGGTGAGGGTGAGGTTAGGGTTACAGATAGGTTTAGGGGGAGGTTTAGGTTGAGGTTTGGGTTAGCGTTAGTGTTAGGGTTAGGGTGAGGTTGACGGTTAGGTATAGGGTTAGGTTTAGGATTAGAGTTACAATGAGGGTGAGTGTAAGGGTTAGAGTGAGGGTTAGGCTTAGAATTAGGCTTAGGCAGAGGGTGAGGTTGGGGATGAGGATTAGGGTTAGGGTGATGGTCCGGGTTAGGGTTAGTGTTATTGTTAGGGTTATTGTTAGAGTTATGGTGAAGCTGAGGGTGCGGTTGAGGTTTAGGTTTAGGGTTAGGGTGGGGTTTAGGATTATGGTTAGGGTTACTGTTAGGGTGAGGGTGAGGTTTAGGTTTACATATAGGGTTATGGAGGTGGCTAGGGTGAGGGTTAGGTTTAGGGTTAGTGTTAGGGTTAGGGTGAGGGTGAGGTTTACGGTTAGATATAGGTTTAGGGGGAGGGTTATGGTTAGGATTAGGGTGAGTTTTAGGGTTAGGGTTAGGGTTAGAGTTACAGTGAGGGTGAGGGTGCGAGTGAGTGTGAGGTTTAGTTTTAGGTTTAGGGTTAGGCTTAGGGTTAGGCTTAGGGTTAGGCTGAGGGTGAGGGTGAGGGTTAGTGTTAAGGTAAGGGTTATGATTAGGGTTATGAGGAAGGTTAGCATGAGGGTTAGGGATAGGATTTGGGTTAGGGTGAGGGTGAGGTTTAGGGTTAGGATGAGGATGAGTTTTAGTGTTAGGGTTAGCTTTAGGGTTAGGTTGAGGGTGAGGTTTAGGGTTAGAATTAGGGTTAAGGTGAGGCTGAGGGTGAGGGTTAGGGATAGGGTTAGGATTAGGATTAGGGTAAGGGTTAGGGTGTGTGTGAGGGTTAGGGTTAGGCTTAGGCTTAGGGTTACACTGAAGGTGAGGCTGAGGGTGAGGTTTAGGGTTAGGGTAAGGTTTAGGTTTAGGGTGATTGTTAGGGTTTATGTTAGGGTGAGGTTTAGGGTTAGGGTGATGGTTAGGGTTAGTGTGAGCGTTAGTGTTAGCCTTAGGGTTAGTGTTAGGGTGAGGGTAAATGTTAGGTGAGGGTTAAGGTTAGGGTGAGGTTTATGAAAGGGTGAGGGTTAGTGTTAGGTTTAGGGTTTTTGTTAGGTTTAGGGTTACAGTTAGGGTTATGGTGAAGGTGAGGTTGAGGGTTAGGGTTAGTATGAGGGTTAGGTTTGGCTTATGATCAGAGTTAGGGTTAGGGTGAGGATGAGGTTTAGGGTTAGAGTTAGGGGTAGTGTTAGGGTTAGGGATAGGGTGAGGGTTAGGGTTAGGGTTAGGGTTAGGCTTAGGTTTAGGCTTAGGCTTAGGCCGAGCATGAGGGTGAGGGTTAGGGTTAGGGTTAGGGTGAGGGTTAGGGTTAGGATTAGGTTTAGGGTGAGGGTAAGGATTAGGGTTAGGCTTAGGTTTAGGGTGATGGTTAGGGTTAGGGTTTGGGTTAGGATGAGGGTGAGGCTGAGGATTAGGGTTAGGTTTAGTGTTAGGTTTAGAGTTTTGTTTACGGTTAGGGTTAGTGTCAGTGTTGGGGTTTGTGTTAGGGTTACGGTGAGGGTTAGGTTTAGGGTTAGGGTTAGGTTTAGGCTGAGGGTGAGGGTGGGGGTAAGGATTAGAGTTAGGTTTAGGGTTAGGGTTAGGGTTATTGTTAGTGTTATGGTCAGGGTTAAGTTTGTAGTGAGGGTGAGGCTGAGGTTGAGGGTTATGTTTAGGGTTAGGGTTATGGTTAGTGTTATTGTTAGAGTTAGGGTTAGACTTATGGTGAGGTTGAGGGTGAAGTTGAGGGTTAGGGTTAGGGTGAGGTTTAGGGTTAGGGTTAGGGCTAGGTTGAGGGTGAGATTTAGCGTTACAGATAGGGTTAGGGGGAGGGTTAGGGTGAGGTTTAGGGTTAGCGTTAGTGTTAGGGTTAGGGTCAGGGTTAGGGTTAGGTTGAGGTTTAGGGATAGGGTTAGTTTTAGGATTAGAGTTAGGATGAGGGTGAGTGTAATGGTTAGGGTGAGGGTTAGGCTTAGGTTTAGGGTTAGGCAGAGGGTGAGGTTGGGTGTGAGGATTACGGTTAGGGAGATGTTTCATTTTAGGGTTAGTGTCATTGTTAGGGTTAGGGTTAGATTTACAGTGAGGGTGAGGGTGCGGGTGAGGGTTAGGTTTAGGGTTTTGATGGGGTATAGGGTTAGGGTTAGGTTTACAGTTAGGGTGAGGTGGAGGTTTAGGATTTGGTATAGGGTTAGGGAGAGGGTTCGGGTGAGGGTTAGGGTTAGGGTTAGTGTTAGGGTTAGGGTGAGGGTGTGGTTTAGGGTTAGATATAGAGTTAGGGGGAGGGTTAGGGTTAGGGGGAGGTTTAGGGTTAGGGTTAGGGTGAGGGTTAGGGTTAGGGTTAGGGTTAGAGTTACAGTGAGGGTGAGGTTGATGGTGACTGTGAGGGTTCGGGTTTGGTTTAGGGGTAGGCTTAGGTTTAGGCTTAGGATTAGGCTGAGGGTGAATGTGAGGGTGAGGGTTAGGGTTAGGGTGAGGGTTAGGGTTAGGGTTATGGGGAAGGTTAGGATGAGGGTTAGGGTTAGGATTAGGGTTAGGGTGAGGTCTAGGGTTAGGGTTAGGGTTAGGTTGAGGATGAGGTTTAGGGTTAGATTTAGGGTTAAGGTGAGGCTGAGGTTGAGGGTGAGGGTTAGGGTTAGGGTTAGGGTTAGGATTAGGATTAGGGTAAGGGTTAGTATGAGTGTAAGGGTTAGGGTTAGGCTTAGGCTTAGGATTACACTGAGAGTGAGGGTGAGGTTTAGGGTTAGTGTATGGGTTAGGGTTAGGGTTAGGGTGAGAGTTAGGGTTCCGGTTATTTTAGGCTTAGGGTGAGGTTTAGGGTTAGGCTTAAATTGTGCATGAGTGTTAGGGTTAGTTTGAGGGTTAGGGTTAGGGTTAGGGTTAGGGTGAGGTTTAGGGCTAGAGTTAGGATGAGGGTTAGAGTGAGGATTAGGGTTAGGATTATGGTTAGGTTGAGGGCTAGGGTGAGGGTGAGGGTTAGGGTTAGTTTTAGGGTGAGGTTTAGGGTTAGGGTTAGGGTTAGGATTAGGGTTAGGGTTAGGGTGAAGGCAAGAGTGAGGGTGAGGGTGAGGGTTAGATTTAGGGTTAGCGTGAGGTTTAGGGTCTGGGTTAGGCTTAGAGTTAGGGTTAGGGTGAGGGTGAGGTTAAGGGTTAGAATCAGGGTTAGGGTGAGGGTTAGGTTGAGGGTTAGGTTTAGGGTTAGTGTTAGGGTTAGTGTTAGGTTGAGATTTAGAGGGAGGGTAAGGGTTAGTGTTAGGGTAAGGGATAGGATTAGGGTTAGGGTTAGGATTAGGTTTGGTGTAAGGGCTAAGGTGAGGGTGAGGTTTAGGGTTAGGGTTATGGTGAAGTTTTGGGTTCGGGATAGGGTTAGGTTAAGTGAGAGGGTGAGGTTTAGGGTTAGAGTTAGGGTTTGGGTGAGGCTGAGAGTGAGGGTTAGGTTTAGGGTTAGTGTGAGGGTTAGGGTTAGGTTTAGGGTGAAGGTGAGTTTTAGGATGAGGGTTAGGATTAGGGTGAGGTTGAGGGTTTGGTTTAGGTGGAGGGTTAGGTTGAGTTTAGGGTTAGGGTTAGGGTTAGGCAAAGGATGAGGATGTGGGTGAGGGTTAGGTTTAGGTTGAGGGAATGTTTTAGGGTTTTGAGGAGGGTTAGGATGAGGGTTAGGGTTAGGATTAGGGTTAGGGTGAGGGCTAGGGTGAGGGTGAGGTATAGGTTTAGGTTTAGCGGAAGCTTTAGGGTTAGGGTTAGGGTTAGGGTGAGGCTAAGATTTAGAGTTAGGGTTAAGCTTAGGCTTAGGGTTAGGCTGAGGATGACGTTGAGGGTGAGGGTTAGGGTTAGGGTGAGGATGAGCATTTTGATTAGGGTGAGGGTTAGGGTGAGGGTGAGGTTACAGCTTAGGGTTAGGATTAGGATTATGATATGGGTTAAGGTTAGTGTGACAGTTAGGGTTAGGGTTAGGCTTAGCCTTCGGTTTAGGCTGAGGGTGAGGGTGACGGGTGAGGGCTAGGGTTAGGGTGTGGCTTAGGGTTAGGGTTAGGGTGAGAGTTAGGGTTCGGTTAAATTTAGGGTTAGGGTGAGCATTAGGGTTAGGATTCGGTTTAGGGTGAGGGCTAGGGTGAGGCCGAGGGTTAGGGTTAGTGTTAGGGTAAGGTTTAGGTTTAGGGTTAGAGTTAGGGTGAGGGTTAGGATTAGGATTATGGTTAGGGTGAGTGTGATAGTTAGAATTAGGTTTAGGTTTAGCAATAGGGTTATGTTTATCGTTAGGATTAGTGATATTTTTAGGGTTAGCGTTAGTATTAGGGTTAGGGTGAATTTGAGGTTTAGGGTTAGATTTAGGGTTAGTTGTTGGGTTAGGACGAGGGTTAGGGTTAGGGTTACTGTTAAGCTTAAGTTTAGGGTGAGGGTTAGGTTGAGGTTTAGGGTTAAGGTTAGGGTTAGGGTTAGGATTAGGGTTAGGGTGAGGGTGAGTGTGATGGTTAGGGTTAGGCTTAGGGCGTAGGGTTAGGCTGAGGGTGCAGGGGGGTGAGAATTAGGGTTATGGTGATGGTTAGGTTTAGGTTTAGTGTGAGGGTTAGGATGAGGGTTAGGGTTAGGTTTCGGTTTAGGGTGAGGCTAGGGTGAGTGTGAGGGTTAGGGTTAGGGTTAGGGTGTGGTTTAGTGTTAGGGATAGGATTAGAGTTAAGTTTGCCTGAGGGTGAGGTTTACAGGTAGAGTTAGGGTTAGGATTAGGGTTAGGGTGGGGGTGAAGGTAAGGGTAAACGTGAGGATTAGGCTGAGGGTGAGATTTAGAGGGAGGGTAAGGGTTAGTGTTAGGGTAAGGGATAGGATTAGGGTTAGGGTTAGGATTAGGTTTGGTGTAAGGGCTAAGGTGAGGGTGAGGTTTAGGGTTAGGGTTATGATGAGGTTTAGATTTCAGGTTAGGGTTAGTGTTAGTGAGAGGGTGAGGTTTAGGGATAGAGTTAGGGTAAGGGTGAGGCTGAGAATGAGGGTTAGGGTTAGGGTTAATGTGAGGGTTAGGGTTAGGTTTAGGGTGAAGGTGAGGTTGAGGATGATGGTTAGGGTTAGGGTGAGGTTGAGGGTTTGGTTTAGGTGGAGGGTTAGGTTGAGGGTTAGGGTTAGGGTTAGGGTTAGGCCAAGGATGAGGATTTGGGTGAGGGTTAGGGTTAGGGTGAGGGATTGGGTTAGGGTTTCGGGGAGGGTTAGGACGAGGGTTAGGGTTAGGATTCGGGTTAGGGTGAGGGCTAGGTTGGGGGTGAAGTTTAGCGTAAGGTTTAGGGTAAGCTTTAGGGTGAGGGTTAGGGTTAGGGTGAGGCTGAGGTTTAGAGTTTGGGTTAAGCTTAAGCTTAGGTTTAGGCTGAGGATGAGGGTGAGGGTGAGGGTTAGGGTTAGGGTGAGGGTTAGGTTTAGGGTTAGGGAGAGAGTTAGGGTTAGGGTTAGGGTTAGGGATAGGGTGATGTTAAGGCTTAGGGTTAGGATTAGGATTAGGATATGGGTTAGTGTGAGTGTGACAGTTAGGGTTAGGGTTAGGCTTAGCCTTAGGGTTAGGCTGAGGTTGAGGGTGAGGGTGAGGGTTAGGGTTAGGGTTAGGCTTAGGGATAGGGTTAGGGTGAGAGTTAGGGTTCGGTTAAGTTTAGGGTTAGGGTGAGCATTAGGGTTAGGATTAGGGTTAGAGTGAGGGCTTGGGTGAGGTTGAGGGTTAGGGTTAGTTTTAGGGTAAGGTTTAGGTTTAGGCTCAGGGTTAGGATGAGGGTTAGGATGAGGTTTAGGGTTACAGTGAGGGTGAGGGTTAGGGTTAGGTTGAGGGTTCGGGTTAGGATTAGTGTTAGCGTAAGGGTGATTGTTAGAATTAGGGTTAGGTTTAGCATTAGGGTTCTGTTTCTCGTTAGGATTAGTGATATTGTTAGGGTTAGGGTTAGTATTAGGGTTAGGGTGAGGATGAGGTTTAGGGTTAGATTTAGGGTTACTTGTTGGGTTAGGACGAGGGTTAGGGTTAGGTTTAGTGTTAGGCTTAAGGTTAGGGTGAGCCTTAGGTTGAGGCTTAGGGTTAGGGTTAGGGTTATGGTTAGGATTAGGGTTAGGGTGAGGGTGAGTGTGATGGTTAGGGTTAGGCTTAGGCTTAGGGTGAGGGGGGGTGAGAATTAGGGTTATGGTGATGGTTAGGTTTAGGTTTAGTGTGAGGGTTAGGATGAGGGTTAGGGTTAGGATTCAGTTTAGGGTGAGGCTAGGGTGAGGGTGAGGATTAGGGTAAGGGTTAGGCTTAGGCTTAGGGTTAGACTGAGGATGAGGTTGAGGGTGAGGGTTAGGTTTAGGGTTAGGATGAGGTTTAGTGTTAGGGTTAGGATTAGAGTTAGGGTGAGGTTTAGTGTTAGGGTTAGGATTAGAGTTAGGGTTAGCCTGATGGTGAGGTTTAGGGGTAGAGTTAGGGTTAGGGTTACGGTTAGGGTTTGGGTGAGGGTTAGGGGGGGAGTGAAGGTAAGTTTAAACATGAGGGTTAAGGCTGAGGATGAGGGTTACGGTAAGGGTGCGAGTTAGGGTTAGGGTGAGGTTTAGCGTTAGGTTTAGTGTGAGGTTGAGGTTTAGATTGAGGATTAGTGTTAGGGTTAGTGTGAGGTTTAGGGTGAGGATGAGGGTTAGTGTTAGGTTGAGGGCTAGGGTGAGGGGGATGGGTAGGGTTAGTGTTAGGGTGAGGTTTAGGGTAAGGGTTTTGGTTACGATTAATGTTAGGGTTAGGCTTAAGGTGATGGTTAGGGTGAGGGTGAGGGTTAGGGTTAGGTTTACTATTAGGATTAGGGTTAAGGTTAGGGTGAGTGTGAGGGTTAGGGTTGGGGTTACGGTTAGGCTGAGGGTGAGGGTGAGGCTTAGGGTTAGGGTGAGGTTTAGGGTTAGAGTTAGGGTGAGAGTTAGGGTTCGGGTTAAGTTAAGGGTTAGGGTGAGAGTTAGGGTAAGGGTTACAGTGAGGGTGAGCGTTAGGGTTAGTTTGAGGGTTAAGGTTAGGGTTAGGCTTAAGGTGAGAGTGAGGTTTATGGTTAGAGTTAGGTTTAGGGTGAAGCTGATGGTGTGGGTTGGGCTTAAGGTTACTGTTAGATTTAGGGTTACGGCGAGGATTAGGGTGAGGGTGAGGATTAGCCTTAATGTTAGGTTTAGGATTAGGGTAATTGTTATGGTGAGTGTGAGTTTAGGGTTAAGGGTTAGGTTAAGGTTTAGGGTTAAGGTGAGGGGGAGGGTTAGAATTAGGGTTAGGGTTAGGGCTAGGGTGAGGGTGAGGGTTAGAGTTAGGGTTAGGGTTAGGTTTAGGGTTAGGATTAGGGTTACTGTGAGGGTATGTTAGGGTTAGGGTTAGGGTTAGGCTTAGGCTTAGGGTTAGTCTGAAGTTGAAAGTGGGGTTGAGGATTAGGGTTAAAGTGATGGTTGGGGTTAGGGTTAGGGTAAGAATTAGGATGAGGGTTAGTGTTAGGATTAGGGTTAGGGTGAGGGCTACGGTGAGGGTGAGGGTTAGGGTTAGGGTGAAGGTTAGATTGAGGATTATGGTTAGGGTTAGGTTTGTCTGAGGTTGAGGGTTAGGATGAGGTTTAGGGTTAGGGTGAGGATGATGGTAAGGTTAAAGGTGAGGTTTAGGCTGAGGGTGAGAGTTAAGAAAAGGGTGAGGATTAGGGTTAGGTTTAGGATTAGGGTAAGGGTTAAGTTTAGGGTTAGGGTGAGAGTTAGATTGAGGAATAGGTTTAGGGTTAGTGTGAGGTTCAGGGTGAGGATGAGGGTTAGGGTGAGGGTGAGGGTTAGGGTGAAGGTTATGATTAGGGTGAGGGTTAGGGTTAGGGATAGGGTTATTGTTAGGTTTGGCGTTAGGATTACGGTTACGGTGAGGGTGAGGGTGAGATTTCTGGTTAGGGTGAGGTTTAGTGTTAGTGTTAGGGTTAGAGTTAGGGTTACGGTGAGGTTGAGGTTTAGGGGTAGAGGTAGGGGTAGGGTGAGTGTTAGGATGAGGGTTCGGTTAGGGTGAGGTTTATGGTGGGGGTAAAGGTAAGGGCAAAGCTGAGTGTTAGGCTGAGGGTGAGGGTTACGGTTATGGTGAGGGTTACGGTTAGGTTGAGGGTTAGGTTTAGTGTTGAGGGTTAGGTTTAGTGTTAGGGTGAGGGTAAAGGTTAGATTGAGGATTAGTGTTAGGGTTAGTGTGAGGTTTAGGGTGAGGATGAGGTTTAGGGTTAGGGTGAGGGCTAGGGTGAGGTCAGGGTTAGGGTTAGTGTTAGGGTGAGGTTTAGGTTTAGGGTGATGGTTAGGGTTAGTGTAAGCATTAGTGTTAGAGTTAGGGTTAGTGTTAGGGTGAGGGTAAATATTAGGGTGAGGGTTATGGTTAGGGTGAGGGTTATGCTTACGGTGAGGGTTAGGGTTAGGCTTAGGGTTATTGTTAGGGTTAGGGTTAGGGTTAGGGTTACGGTGAGGGTGAGGATTAGGATTAGGGTTAGTTTGAGGTTTAGGTTTAGGGTTAGGGTTAGATTTAGGGTTAGGTTGAGGGTGAGGTTTAGAGTTAGAGTTAGGGTTAGTGTTAGGTGTAGGAATAGGGTGAGGGTAAGGTTTAAGGTTGGGCTTAGACTTAGGCTTAGGCTTAGGCCAACCATGAGGGTTATGGTTAGGGTTAGGGTTAGGATGAGGGTTAGGTTTGGGGTGAGGTTTATAATGAGGTTTAGGGTTAGGATTAGGTTTAGGGTGAGGGCTAGTGTGAGGGTTAGGGTGAGGCTTCGGGTTAGGGATAGGGTTAGGTTTAGGATTTGCGTTAGGGTGAGGGTGAGTGTGAGTTTTAGGGTTATGGTTAGGGTTATTGTTAGTGTTATGTTTAGGGTTAGGTTTGCGGTGAGGGTGAGGCTGAGGGTGAGGTTTATGTTTAGGTTTAGGTTTAGGGTTAGGGTTAGTGTTATTGTTAGGGTTAGGGTTAGTGTTAGGATGAGGGTTAATGTTAGGATGAGGGTTAAGGTTAGGGTGAGGATTATGATTAGGGTGAGGGTTAGGGTTAGGTTTAGGGTTTTTGTTAGGTTTAGTGTTACAGTTAGGTTTACAGTGAAGGTGAGGGTGAGGGTGAGGGTTAGGATGAGGATTAGGTTTAGGGTTAGGGTAAGTTAGGGTTAGGGTGAGGGTGAGGTTTAGGGTTAGAGTTAGGGATAGTGTTAAGGTTAGGGATAGGGTGAGGGTTAGGGTTAGGGTTAGGCTTAGGGTTAGGCTTAGGCTTAGGCGGAGCATGAGGGTGAGGGTTAGGGTTAGGGTTAGGGTGAAGGTTACGATGAAGTTTAGGGTTAGGATTAGGTTTAGGGTGAGGGCTAGCATTAGGGTTAGGCTTAGAGTTAGGGTGAGGGTTAGGGTTAGGATTTGGGTTAGGGTGAGGGTGAGGCTGAGGGTGAGGGTTATGGTTAGGTTTAGGCTTAGGCTTAGGGTTAGGCTGAGGGTGAGGGTGGAGGTGAGGAATAGGTTTTGGATGATGGTTAGGGTTAGGGTTATGGTGAGGGTTAGGATGAAGGTTAGGGATAGGATTAGGTTTAGGGTGAGGTTGAGGGTTAGGGTTAGAGTTATGCTTAGACTTAGGGTTAGGCTGAGGGTGAGGGTTGGGGTTAGGGTGATGGATACGGATAGGGTTAGGTTGTGTGTTAGGATGAGGGTTAGGGTTAGGGTTAGGGTAAGTGTTAGGGTTGGTTTAAATTTAGGGTTAGGGTTATAGTTAGTGTTAGGGTGAGGGTGAGTGTGTGGGTTACGTTTAGGTTTAGGGTTAGTCTTAGGGTTATCCTGAGGGTTAGGTTGAGTGTGAGTTTTAGGATTAGGGTTAGGGTTAGGTTTAGGGTTAGGTTGAGGGTTAGGATGTGGGTTAGGTTTAGGATTAGGGTTAGGGTGACGGCTAGGGTGAGGGTGAGGGTGAGGTTTAGGGATAGGGTGAGGTTTAGGGTTGGGTTAGGGTTAGGGTCACTGTGAGTTTGTAGTTTAGGGTTAGATATAGGGTTAGGGTGAGGGTTAGGGTGAGGGTGTGTGTTAGTGTTAGGGTTAGGTTTAGGGTGATGGTTAGGGTGAGGGTGTGTGTTAGGGTTAGGGTTAGGATTAGGATTGGGGTTAGGGAGAGGGTCAGTGTGAGGATTAGGGTTAGGTTTAGGGTTAGGCTTAGGGTTAGGCTGAGGGTGAGGGTGAGGGTGAGGTTTAGGGTTAAGGTGATGGTTAGGTTTAAGGTTATGGTGAGAGTTAGGTTTCGGTTAAGTTTAGGCTTAGGGTGAGGGTTAGGTTGTGGGTGTCGTTAAGGTTAAAGGTGAGTGTTAGGCTGAGGGTGAGGGTTACTGTAAGGGTGAGGGTTAAGGTTAGGCTGAGGGTTAGGTTAAGGGTTAGGGTTAGGGTTATTGTGAGGGTGAGGGTTAGATTTAGGATTAGGGTTAGGGTTAGTGTGAGGTTTATGGTGAGGATGAGATTTATGGTTAGGGTGAGGGTTAGGGTTAGAATTAGGGTTAGGGTGAATGTTAGGGTTAGGGTTAGTGTTAGGGTGAGGTTTAGGGTTATGGTTAGGGTTAGGGTTAGTGTGAGGGTTAGTGTTAGTTTGAGGGTATGTTTTAGGGTGAGTTTTAGGGTTAGGGTGAGGGTTATGGTTAGGGTGAGGTTTAGGGTTAGGGTAAGTGTTATTGCTAGGGTTATTGTTACGGTTACTGTGACGGTGAAGGTGAAGGTGAGGTTTAGGGTTAGGGTTAGGGTGAGAAATAGGGTTAGCGTTATTGTTAGAGTTAGGGTTAGGGTGAAGGTGAGGATGAGGTTTAGGGTTAGGCTTAGGGTGAGGTTTCGGGTTTGGGTTAGGGTTAGAGTTAGGTTTAGGGTGAGGGTGAGGTTTAGCGTTAGAGCTAGGGTTAGGGTGAGGGGTTGGTCGAGGGTTAGGGTTAGTGTTAGGGTTAGCGTTAGGGTGAGAATTAGGCGGAGGTTTATGGTTACGTTTAGGTTTAGGATTAGGGTTAGGGTGAGGGTGAGTGTGTGTGTAAGTGTTAGGTTTAGCGTTAGGCTTAGGGTTAGGCTGAGGGTGAGGTTGATAGTGAGGGTTAGGGTTAGGGTTAGTGTTAGGGTTAGGGTTCGGGTGAGTGTTAGTGTGAGGGTGAGGGATAGGGATAGGGTTAGGATTAGGATTAGGGTTAGGGTTAGGGTGAGTGTGAGGGTTAGGGTTAGGATTAGGGTTAGGCTTAAAGTTAGGCTGAGTGTGAGGGTGAGGGTTAGGGTGAGGGATAGGGTTAGGGTTAGGGTTAGGTTGAGGTTTAATGTTAGGGTTAGCGTTAGCGTTAGTGTTAGTGTTAGGGTTAGGGTGAGATTTAGGGGGAGGGTTTGGGTTAGGGTTCGGGTTAGGGTTAAGGTTTAGCATTAGGGGTAGGGTGAGGGTGAGGTATAGCGATAGAATTAGGGTTAGGGGGAGGCTGAGGGTGAGAGTTAGGGTTAGATTTAGGTATACACTTAGGGTTAGGCTGAGGGTGATTGTGTGTGTTAGGGTTAGGTTTAGGGTTAGGCTTAGGGTTAGGCTGAGGGTGAGGTTGAGGGTGAGAAAGTTAGGGTTAGGGTGAGGCTTAGTCATAGGGTTAGGGGGAGGTTTAGGATGAGGTTTAGGGTTAGGATTAGGGTTTGGATGAGCGCAAGGGTGAGGGTGAGGGTTAGGGTGAGGGTGAGGGTGAGGTTTAGGTTTAGGTTTAGGGTTAGGGTGAGGCTGAGGGTGTGGTTTAGGGTTAGGGTTAATTTTAGGGTTAGGGTTAATGTGAGGGTTAGGGTTAGGGTGAGGGTTAGGGTTAGGGTTAGGGTTAGGATTAGGGTAAACGTGAGGGTGAGTATGTGTGTTAGGGTTAGGTTTAGGGTTAGGCTGAGGGTGAGGTTGAGGGTGAGGTTTAACATTAGGGTGAGGGTTAGGGTGAGGTTTAGGGTTAGGGTTAGGGGAGGGGTTAGGATTAGGGTTAGGGTTAGGGTTAGGGTTTGGGTGAGGGCTAGGTCGAGGGTAAGTTTTAGGTATAGGGTTACATGAGGTTTAGGTTTAGGGTGAGTGTTAGGATGAGGATGAGGTTTAGGGTTACAGTTAGGGTTAGGATGAGACTGACGTGAGGGATAGGGTTAGGGTTAGTGTTAGTGTTAGGGTTAAGGTGAGGGTTAGGGTGAGGGTGAAGGTTAAGGTTAGGGTTAGGATTAGGATTAAGGTTAGGTTTAGGGTGAGGTTTAGTGTTAGGATTAGGGTTAGGGTTATGGTGATGGTTAGGTTGAGGTTAATGTTTAGGGTTATGGTTAGGCTTAGGCTTAGGGTTAGGCTGAGGGTGAGAGTTCGGGTGAGGGTTCGGGTTATGGTGAGGGTTAAGGTTAGGTTGAGATTTAAGGATTGGGTTAAGTTTAGGGTTAGATTGATTGTTAGGGTAAGGATTTTGGTGATGGTGATGGTTAGGGTTACTTTGAGGGTCAGTGTGAGGTTTAGGATAAAGTTTAGGATTAGGTTTAGGCTTAGGCTTAGGCTGAGTTTAAGTTTATGGTGTTGGTTAGGATGAGGTTTAGGGTTAGGCTGAGGTTTAGGTTGAAGATGATGGTAAGGGTAAAGTTGAGGTTTAGGCTGAGGTTGAGGGTTAAGATAAGGGCGAGTGTTAGGGCTAGGTTTAGGGTTAGGTTAAGGGTTAGGGTTAGGGTTAGGGTGAGGGTTAGACTGAGGATTAGGTTTAGGGTTAGTGTGAGGTTTAGGGTGAGGATGAGGGTTAGGGTTAGGGTGAGCATGAGGGTTAGAATTAGGGTTAGGGTGACGGATAGGTTGAGGATGAGGGTTAGGGTTAGGTTGAGGGCTAGGTTGAGGGTGAGGGTTAGAATTAGGGTTAGGGTGAGTGCTAGGGTGAGGTTGAGGTTTAGGGTTAGGGTGAGGTTTAGGATTAGGGTGAGGGTTAGGGTTAGTGTGAGGGTTAGTGTTAGGGTTAGGGTGAGGGTAAGTGTTAGGGTGAGGGTTAGGGTTAGGGTGAGGATTATGCTTAGGGTGAGGGTTAGGGTTAGGGTTATTGTTAGGGTTAAGGTTACGGTTAGTTTTTCGATGAGCGTGAAGGTTAGGGTTAGGGGGAGGAGGAAATTTAGCGTTAGAGTTAGGGTTAGGATGAGGCTGAGGTTGAGGGTTAGGGTTTGGGTTATTGTTAGGGTTAGGGTTATGGTGAGGGTGAGGGTTAGGGTGAGGGTTAGGGTTATGTTGAGGGTTAGGATAAGTTTTAGGGTTATTATTAGGGTTAGGTTGAGGGCTAGCATGAGGATTAAAGTGAGGTTAAGGTTTAGGGATACCATTAGGATTAGGATTAGGGTTATGGTGAGGGTGAGTGTGGAGGTTAGGTTTAGGGTCAGGCTTAGTGTTAGGGTGAGGGTTAGGGTTAGGGTTTGGGTTAGGGTAAGGGTAAGGCTGAGGATTAGGGTTTGGTTCAGGTTTAGTGTTAGGTTTAGGGTTAGGTTTAAGGTGATGGTTAGGGTTAGGGTTAGGCTTAGGGTTAGGCTGAGGATGAGGGTGTGGGTTAGTGTTAGTGTTTGGGTAAGGGTGAAGGTCAGGCTGTGGATTAAGGTTATGTTTAGGGTTAGGGTTAGGTTTAGTGTTAGGCTTAGGCTTAGGGTTAGGGTTAGCATGAGGTTTAGGGTTAGATATAGGGTTAGGGGAAGGGTTAGGACAAGGTTTAGGAATACGGTTAGTGTTAGGGTTAGGGTGAGGGTGAGGGTTAGGTTGAGGTTTAGGCTAATGGTTAGGGTTATGGTTAGTGTGAGGGTTAGTGTTAGGGTTAGGGTTAGTGTTAGCGTGAGAGTAAGTGTTAGGGCGAGGGTTTGGGTTAGGGTGAGTGTTATGGTTAGGGTGAGGGTTAGGATTAGCTTTAGGGTTATTATTAGGGTTAGGTTTAGGGTTACGGTTACGGTGAGGGTGAGTGTGAGGGTTAGGTTTAGGGTTAGGGTGAGGTTTAGTGTTTGGGTTAGGTTTAGAGTGAAGGTTAGGTTGAGGGTGAGGATTAGGGATAGATTTAGGGTTAGGCTGAGGGTTAGGTTGAGGTTTGTGGTTAGGGTTAGTGTTAGGTTTAGGGTTAGGGTTAGCGTTAGGGTTATGGTGTGGGTGAGGTTTAGTGTTAGAATTAGGGTTAGGGTGAGGCTGAGTGTGAGAGTTAGTTTCAGGGTTAGATTTAGGGTTAGGGTGAGGGTTGGGGTGGGGGTGAGGTTTAGGGCTATGGTTAGAATTAGGATTAGGTTTAGGGTTAGGGTGAGTGTGAGGGTTAGTTTTAGGGTTAGGGTTATCCTTAGGTTTAGTCTGAGGGTGAGGGTGAGGGTTAGGTTTGGGGTGAGGTTAGGGTTAGGGTTAGGGTGAGGTTTAGTATTAGATTTAGGGTTAGGGTGATGGTGAGGTTTAGGGTTAGAGTTAGATTTAGGGTGAGGATGAGTGTGAGGGTTAGGTTTAGGGTTAATGTTAAGCATAGGTTTAGGCTGAGGGTGAGGGTGAGTCTTAGGGTTAAGGTTAGGATGAGGTTTAGTTTTAGGGTTAGGGTTAGAATTAGTGTTAGGGTGAGAGTGAGATTTAGGGTTAGTGTTAGGGTTAGGGTTAGGGATAGGGTTAGGTTGAGAGTTAGGTTTAGGGTTAGGCTTAGGCTTAGACTTAGACTGAGTATGAGGGTGAGGGTTAGGATTAGGTTTAGGGTGATGGTTCAGGTTAGGTTTAGTGTTATTGATAGGGTTAGGGTTAGAGTTACGGTGAGGGTGAGGGTGCGGGTGAGGGTTAGGTTTAGGGTTAGGGTGGGGTTTATGGGTAAGTTTAGGGTTAGTGTTAGTCTGAGGGTGAGGTTGAGGGTGAAGAATAGGGTTAGAGTGATGGTTAGGGTTATGGTGAGGGTGAGGGTAAGGATTAGGGTTAGGACTAGGGTGAGGGTTAAGGTGATTGTGATGGTAAGCATAAAGGTCAGGATTAGGCTGAGGCTTAGGGTTAAGGTAAGGTTGAGGGTAAGTGTTAGGATGAGGGTTAGTTTCGGGTGATTGTTATGGTTAGGGTGAGGGTAAGAGTTAGGGTTACGGTTATTGTTAGGGTTAGGATTAGGGTTACCCTTAGAGTGAGGGTGAGGGTAAGGGTTAGGTTTAGGGTGAGCTTTAGGGTTAGGGTTATGGTTAGAGTTTGAGTTAGGTTTAGGATTAGGGTTAGGGTGAAGGCTAGGGTGAGGGTGAGGGTTAGGGTTAGGGTTAGGATTAACATTAGGGTGAGGGTGAGTGTGTGTGTTAGGTTTAGGTTTAGGGTTAGGCTTAGGGTTAGGCTAAGGGTGAGATTGAGGATGAGGGTTAGGGTTAGGGTGAGGGTTAGGGTTAGGGTTAGGTTGAGGGTGAGTGTGTGGGTTAGGGTTAGGTTTAGGGTTAGGCTTAGGGTTAGACTAAGGGTGAGGTTAGGGGTGAGGTTTAGGGTTAGGTTGAGGGTTAGGTTTAGGGTTAGGGTGAGGGTTAGGATGAGGTTTAAGGTTCAGATTAGGGTTAGGGTGAAGGCTAGGGTGAGGGTGAATTTTAGGGTTAGGGTGAGGGTTAGGGTGAGGGTCAGGTTTAGGGTTAGAGTTAGGGTTAGGGTGAGGTATAGGGTGAGGTTTAAGGTTAGGATTAGTGTTAGGGTTAGGGTGAGGGTGAGGGTTAGGTTTAGGATGAGGTTTAGGTTTAGGGTGAGAGTTAGGGTTAGGGTTACGTTGGGGTCAGGGTTAGGGTTAGGTTGAGGGTTAGAATTAGGTTTAGGGTTAGGTTGAGGGTTAGGGTTAGGGTTAGGGCGAGGTTTTGGATGAGGTTTAAAGTTACAATTAGGTTTAGGGTGAGTGCTAGGGTGAGGTTGAGGGTTATTGTTAGGGTTATGGTGAGGTTTAGGGTTTGGGTTAGGGTTACGGTGAGTGTGAGGGTTAGGTTAAGGGTGAGGGTTAGGGTTATGATTAGGGTGAGGGTGAGGGTTAGGATTAGGGTTAGGGTTAGAATTACAGTGAGGGTGAGGGTAAGGATCAGGTTTAGGGTGAGGTTTAGGGTTAGGGTTATGGTTAGGTTGAGGATGACGTTTAGGGTTAGAGTTAGGGTTAGGGGGAGGGTTAGGGTGAGCATTAGGGTTAGGGTTAGGGTTAGGGTTAGGGTGAGTGTTAGACTGAGGTTTAATTTTAGGGTTAGGTTTAGGTTTAGGATTAGGTTTTTGGTGAGGGTGAGTGTGAGGGTTAAGGTTAGGGTTCGGCTTAGGGTTAGGGTTAGGCTGAGGGTATGGGTGGGGATGAGGATTAGGTTTAGAAAGATGGTTAGGTTTATGGTTAGGTTAAGAGTTAGGAAGAGGGTTAGGGTTAGGGTGAGGGTGAGGTTTAGGGTTAGGCCAAGACTTAGGCTTAGGTTTAGGCTGAGGCTGAGGGTGAGTGTGAGGGTTAGGGTTAGGGTGATGGTTGGGGTTACCGTTAGGGTTAGGGTTAGGATGAGTATTAGTTTTATGTTGAGGGTTCGTGTGAGGGTGATGGTAAGGGTAAAGGTGAGTGTTAGGCTGAGGGTGAGGTTAACGGTAAGGGTGAGTGTTAGGTTTAGGGTGAGGGTGAGGTTGAGATTGAGGATTACTGTTAGGGTTAGTGTGAGGTTTAGGGTAAGGATGAGGGTTAGGGTTAGGTTGAGGGCTAGGTTGAGGTTGAGGGTTAGGGTTAGGGTGAAGTTTAGGGTTAGGGTGAGGGTTAGGGTTAGTGTGAGGATTAGTGTTAGGGTGAGTGTTAGTGTTAGGGTGAGGGTAAGTGTTAGGGTGAGGGTTAGGGTTACGCTGAAGGTTATGCTTAGGATGAGGGTTAGGGTTAGGGTTATTGTTAGGGTTAGGGTTAGGGTTACGGTTACGGTGAGGGTGAATGTGAGGGTGAGGGTGAGGGTTAGGGTTAGGATGAGGTTTAGGTTTAGGGTTAGGGATAGAATTAGTGTTAGGGTGAGGGTGAGGTTTAGGGTTAGAGTTAGGTTTAGTTTTATTTTTGGGGTTAGGGTGATGTTTAGGGTTAGTGTTAGGCTTAGTCTTTGGCTTAAGCTTAGGCCGAGCACAAGGGTGATTGTTAGGGTTAGGGTTAATGTGGGGTTTAGGGTTAGGTTTAGGGTGAGTGTGAGGTTGAGGGTTACATATAGGGTTAGGGAGAGGGTTAGGGTGAAGTTTAGGATTAGTGTTAGGGTGAGGGTAAGTGTTAGGTTGAGGGTTAGGAATACGGTTAAGGTTATTCTTATTGTTAGGTTTAGGGTTGCGGTTATGTTGAGGGTGAGGATGAGGGTTAGGGTTAGGGTTAGAGGAGGTTTAGGGTTTGGGTTAATGTTAGAGTTGGGTTTAGGGTCAGGGTGAGTTTTAGGTTAGAGTTAGGATTAGGGTGAGGGTTAGGTTGAGGGTTAGGGTTAGTGTTACTGTTAAGGTGAGAGTTAAGGGGAGGGTTAGAGTTAGGGTTAGGGTTAGGATTAGAGTTAGGGTGAGGGTAAGGGTTATGGTTAAGGTGAGTGTTGGGGTTAGGAATAGAGTGAGGGTTAGGGTGAGAGTTAGGCTTAGGCTTAGGGTTTGGTTATGGGCTATGGTGAGTGTGAGTGTTAGGGTTATGGTTAGGGTGACGGTTAGGGTGAGGGTTACTCTTCTTGTTAGGGTTAAGGTTAGGGTTAGGTTTAGGTTTAATATTAGGCAGAGGGTGAGGGTGAGGGTGAGGTTTAGGGTTAGGGTGAGGGTGAGGTTTAGGTTTAGAATTAGCGTTAGGGTGAGGGTTAGTGTGAGGGTTAGTGTTAGGGTTAGTGTTACGGTTAGGGTTAGGGTTAGGGTGAGGGTCAGGGTCAGGGTTAATCTTTGGCTTAGGCTTAGGCTTAGGCCGAGCATGAGGGTGAGGGTGAGGTTTAGGGTTAACATTAGTGTTAGGATGAGGGTTAGAGTGAGGGTGAGGGTTAGGGTTAGCATTAGGGTGAGGTTTAGGTTTAGGTTTAGGGTTAGCGTTATGGTGAGGGTGAGAGTTAGGGTTAGGGTTAGGGTTAGGGTGAGGGTGAGGGTTAGTATTAGGGATAGGGTTAGAGTTACAGTGAGGGTGAGGGTGACGGTGAGGGTTAGGATCAGGGTTAGGGTGAGGTTTAGGGTAAGGGTTATGGATAGGGTGAGGGTGTGGTTTAGGGTTAGAGTTACGGTTAGGGGAAGGTTTAGGGTTAGGGTTAGTGTTAGGGTTAGGGTTAGGGTGAGGGTTAGGTTGAGGTATAATGCTAGGATTAGGGTTAGTTTTAGGATAAGGTTTACAGTGAGGGTGAGTGTGAGGGTTAGGGTTAGGGTTCGGCTTAGGCTTAGGTTAGGCTGAGGGTATGGGTGGGGATGAGGATTAGGTTTAAAAAGATGGTTAATGTTATGGTTATGTTAAGTGTTAGGATGAGGGTTAGGTTTAGGATTAGGGTTAGGGTGAGGGCTAGGGTGAGGGTGAGGGTTAGGGTTAGGGTTAGGCTTAGGCTTAGGGTTAGGTTGAGACTGAGGGTGAGGGTGTGGGTTAGGATTAGGGTGATGGTTTGTGTTACCATTAGGGTGAGTGATAGGATGAGGATTAGGGTTAGGGTGAGGGTGAGTTTTGAGGGTCACGGTAAGGGTAAAGGTGAGGGTTAGGTGCAGTTTAGGGCAAAGGTGAGGGTTACGGTTAGGGTGAGGTTGAGGGTTAGATTGAGGATTCGTGTTATGTTTAGTGTGAGTTTTAGGGTGAGGATGAGGGTTAGGGTTTGGTTGAGGGCTAGGTTCAGGGTGAGGTTTAGGGTTAGGGTGAGGTTTTGGGTTATTGTGAGGGTTAGGTTTAGTGTGAGGGTTAGTGTTAGGGTTAGGGTTAGTGTTAGGATGAGGGTAAGTATTAGGGTGAGGGTTAGGGTTAGGGTGAAGGTTATGGTTAGGATGAAGTTTAGGGTTAGTGTTAGGGTTATTGTTAGGTTTAGAGTTAGGGTTACAGTTACGGTGAGGGTGAGGGTGAGGGTGAGGGTTAGGGTTAGGATGAGGCTTAGGTTTAGGGTTAGGGTTAGTGTTAAGGTTAGAGTGAGGGTGAGGTTTAGGGTTAGAGTTAGGGTTTGTGTTAGTGTTGGGGTTTTGGTGAGGGTTAGGGTTAGGGTTAAGCTTAGGCTTAGGCTTAGGCTGAGCATGAGGGTGAGGTTTAGGGTTAGGGTTAGGGTGGGGTTTAGGTTTAGGGTTAGGGTGAGTGTGAGGTTGAGGGTTAGATATAACTTTAAGGGGGGTTAGGGTGAGGGTTATTTTTAGGGTTAGGGTGATGGTCTGGGTTAGGTTGAGATTTAGGGTTAGGGTTAGGGCTTGGATTAGTGTGAGGGTTATTGTTAGGGTTAGGGTTAGTGTTAGGGTGAGGGTAAGTAATAGGGTGATGGTTTGGGTTAGGGTGAGAATTATGGTTAGGGTGAGGGTTCGGAATAGGTTTAGGGTTACTGTTAGGGTTAGGGTTAGGGTTATGGTTATGGTGAGGGTGAGGATGAGGGTTAGGGTTAGAGTTAGGGTGAGGTTTAGGTTTTGGGTTAGGGTTAGAGTTAGGGTTAACATGATGGTGAGGTTTAGGTTTAGAGTTAGGGTTAGGGTGACGGTTAAGTTGAGGGTTAGGTTTAGTGTTCGTGTTAAGGTTAGGTTTAGGGTGAGAGTTAGGGGGAGGGTTAGGATTAGGGTTAGCATTAGTGTTAGTGTGAGCGTGAGTGTGTGTTAGGGATAGGTTTAGGGTTA
Organism: Dipodomys merriami; assembly: GCF_024711535.1. NCBI lineage: Eukaryota > Metazoa > Chordata > Mammalia > Rodentia > Heteromyidae > Dipodomys > Dipodomys merriami. The sequence continues at coordinate 7,693 of NW_027203002.1, read as the reverse complement.
GGCTTAGGGTTAGGCTGAGGGTGATGGTGAGGTTTAAGTTTAGGGTGAGGGTTAGGGTTAGGTTTATTGTGAGGTTTATTGTTAGGGTTAGAGTTAGGGTTAGGGTGAGGTTGAGGTTTAGGGGTAGATTTAGGGTTAGTTTGAGCTTTAGGGTTAGGATTAGGGTTAGGGTGAGGGCTAGGGTGAGGGTTATGGTGAGGGTTAGGTTTAGGAGTAATGGTAGGTTTAGGATTAGGTTTAGGGTAGAGTGAGTGTGAAGGTTAGGGTTGGGCTTAGGGTTAGGGTGAGTGTTCGGGTTAGAGTTTAGGTTAGGGTAGGGGTGATGCTGATAATGAGGGTTAGGTTTAGGGTTAGGGTTAGGTTTAGGGTTAGGGTTAGGGTTAGCGTTAGGGTTTCGGTGAGGGTTAGTCTGAGAGTTATGGTTAGGCTTAGGGTTAGGCTGAGGCTGAGGGTGGGTGTGAGGACTAGGGTTAAAGTGATGGTTAGGGTTAGGGTTAGTGTTAGTGTTAGGGTTTGGGTTAGAGTTATGGTGAGGTTGAGGGTGCGGGTTAGGGATAGGTTGGGGTTTAGGGTTAGGGTCAGGGTTATGGTTAGGCTGAGGGTGAGGTTGAGGGTTAGATATAGGCTTAGGGTTAGGGTGAGGTTTAGGGTTAGGGTTTGGGTTAGGATGAGGGTGAGGCTGAGGATTAGGGTTAGATTTAGGGTTAGGGTTAATTCTCTTTAGGGTTAGGGTTAGGGTTACGGTGAGGTTTAGGGTTAGGCTTAGGGTTAGGGTTAGTGTGAGGGTTAGTGTTAGGGTTAGGGTTAGTTTTAGGGTGAGGGTAAGTGTTAGGGTGAGGTTATGGGTTAGGGTGATCGTTATGGTTAGGGAGAGGGTTAGGATTAGTGTTAGGGTTATTGTTAGGGTCAGGTTTAGTTTTAGGCTGAGGGTGAGGGTGAGGGTTAGTTTTATGGTGAAGTTTATGGTTTGGGTTAGGGTTAGAGTTAGGTTTAGGGTCAGGGTGAGGTTTAGGGTTAGAGTTAGGGTTAGGGTGAGGGTTAGGTTGAGGGTTACGGGTAGTGTTAGTGTTAGGGTTAGGGTTAGGGTGAGAATTAGAGGGAGGCTTAGGTTTAGGGTTAGGATTAGGGTAAACGTGAGGGTGAATATTTGTGTTAGGGTTAGGTTTAGGGTTAGGCTTAGGGTTACGCTGAGGGTGAGGTTGAGTGTAAGCATTAGCATTAGGGTGAGGGTTAGGGTTAGGATTAGGGTTAGGGTGAGTGCTAGGTTGAGGGTGAGGTTTAGGTTTAGTGTAGGGGGGAGGTTTAGGTTTAGGGTGAGGATTAGGATGAGGGTGAGGTTTAGGGTTACAGTTATGGTTAGGATGAGAGTGAGGGTGAGGGTTAGTGTTAGGGTGAGTCTTAGGGTGAGGGTGAGGGTTAGGTTTAGGGTTAGGATTAAGATTAAGGTTAGGGTTAGAGTGAGGTTTAGTGTTAGGATTAGGATTAGGGTGAGGGCTAGGGTGAGGGTGAGGTTTAGGGTTAGGGTTTGGGTGATGTTTAGGGTTAGGGTTAGGGTTAGGGTGGGGGGAGGAGGAGGTTTAGGGTTAGAGTTAGGGTTAGGTTTAGGCGGAGGGTGAGGGTTAGGGTTAGGGTTAGTGTTAGAGTTAGGTTTAGTGTGAGGGTTAGGGTGAGGGTGAGGGTTAGGCTTAGGGTTAGGATTAGGATTAGGGTGAGGGTTAGGGTGAGTGTGAGGTTTAGGGTTAAGGTGAGGATAAGCTTTAGGGTGTGGGTTAGGGTTATTGTGAAGGATATGGTTAGGATGAGGTATAGGGTTAGGGTTAGGGTTATTGTAAGGGTTAGGGTTAGGGTTATGGTTACTGTGAGAGTGAGGGTGAGAGTTAGGATTAGGGTTAGGGTCAGGTTTAGGTTTAGGGTTAGGGTTAGGGTTAGGTTTAGGTTTAGGTTTAGGGTTAGGTTGAGGGTGAGGGTTAGGGTTATTTTTAGTGTTATGGTTTGGGTTAAGTTTGTTGTGAATGTGAGGCTGAGGGTGAGGGTTATGTTTAGGGTTAGGGTGAGGTTTTGGGTGAGGGTGAGGGTTAGGGTTAAGGTTAGGATTAGGTCTAGGGTTAAGGTGACTGTGTGTGTGAGGGTTAAGGTTAGGGTTCAGGTTAGGATTAGAGTTAGGCTGAGGGTGAGGTTGAGGGTTAGGTTTCGGTTGAGGTTTGGGGTTTGGGTTAGAGTGAGAGTTAGGGTGAGGGTTAGGCTTAGGCTTAGGTTTAGGGTGTGGGCTAGGGTGAGGTTTAGGGGTAGGGGTAGGATTAGGATTAGGGTGAGGGTTAGGGTTATTGTTAGTGTTATGGTTTGGGTTATGTTTGCTGTGAATGTGAGGCTGAGGTTGAGGGTTATGATTATGGTTAGGGTTAGTGTTAGGGTAAGGGTGAGGGCTAGGGTGTAGGGTGAGGGTAAGTGTTAGATTGAGGATTAGTGTTAGGGTTAGTGTGAGGTTTAGGGTGAGGGTTAATGCTATGGTTAGGATTAGGGTTAGGGTGAGGGTGTGTGGTAGGATTAGGTATAGGGTTAGGGTTAGGGTTAGGTTTAGGTTTATGATTAGTGTTATTGTTAGGGTTCGAGTTAGAGTTAAAGTGAGGCTGAAGGTGAGGGTGAGGGTTAGGGGTAGGGTTAGGGTGAGGGTTAGGATAAGGTTTAGGGTTAGGATTAGGGTTAGCGTGAGGGCTAGGCTGAGGGTTAATATGAAGCATAGGTTTAGGGATAGGGTTAGGTTTAGGATTATGGTAATGGTGAGGGTGAGTGTGAGGGTTAGGGTTCGGGTTAGATTTAGGGTTAGGGTGAGGGTAAGGGTTAGGGTTTGGGTTAGGGTGAGTGTGAGGCTGAGGATTAGGTTTTGGTTCAGGGTTAGGGTTTGGGTTAGGGTTAGGGTTAAGGTGATGGGTAGGGTTAGGGTTAGGTTTAGGCTTAGGGTTAGGCTGAGGGTGAGGGTGTGGGTGAGTATTAGGGTTTGAGTTAGGGTGAGGGTGAGGGTGAGGATTAGGGTGAGGTTTAGTGTTAGAGTAAGGTTTAGAGTTATGGTGAGTGTGATGGTTAGGGTTAGGTTTAGGTTTAGGTTTATTGTTAGGTTAAGGGTTAGAGTTAAGTTGAGAGTAAGGGTGAAGGTGAGGATTCGGTTTAGTGTTAGGGTGAGGTTTAGGTTTAGGGTTAGGGTTAGTGTGAGGGTTAAGGTTAGGGTTAGTGTGAGGTTTAGGATTAGGTTTAGGGTTAGGATTAGGGTCAGTTTGAGGGCTAGGGTGAGGGTTAGGGTGAGGGTTAGGTTTAGGATTAGGGTTAGGGTGAGGGTGAGTGTGAGGGTTAGGGTTAGGGTTAGGCTTAGGATTAGGGTGAGGGTTAGGTTTATTGTTTGGGTTAGGGTGACATTGAGGTTGAGGATTAGGGTTAGGGATAGGATAAGGGTTAGGGTTAGGTTTGGGGTTAGTGTTAGTGTTTCGGTTAGGGTTAGGGTTAAGGTTAGGGTTTGGATTACGGTGAGGTTTAGGGTTAGTGTTATGGTTAGGCTTAGGGTTAGGCTGAGGGTGAGGTTGGGGGTGAGGATTAGGTAAGGGATAGGGTTAGGGTTAGGGTTAGTGTTAGGGTTAGGTTGAGTGTGCGGTTTAGGCTTAGGGTTAGAATTAGGATTAGGGTTAGGCTTAGGGTGAGTGTGAGGGTTAGGGTTAAGTTTAGGATTAGGCTTAGGCTTAGGCTGAGGCTGAGGGTGATGGTGAGGATTAGGGTTAGGGTGAGAGTTAGGGTTAGCTTTAGGGTGAGAGTTAGGGTTCGGGTTAAATTTAGGGTTAGCGTGAGGGTTAGGGTAAGGGTTATTGTGAGGGTGAGGGTTAGAGTTAGTTTGAGAGTTTTGGTTAGGCTTAGGGTGATGGTGAGGATGAGGGTTAGGGTTAGTGATAGGGTGAGGTTTAGGATGAGGTTTAGGGTTGGGATTATCGTTAGGGTGAAGGCTAGGGGGAGGGTGAGCTTTAGGGTTAGGCTTGTGGTGATTTTCAGGGTTAGAGTTATGGTTAGGTTTAGGGTGAGGGTGAGGTTTAGGGTGTGAGTTAGTGTTAGGTTGAAGCTGATTTGAGGGTTAGGGTTAGTGTTAGGTTTAGGTTGAGGGTTAGGAGGAGAATTAGGGTTAAGATTAGGGTTAGGGTGATGGTTTGGATGAGGGTTAAGGTTATGGTGAGGGTGAGGGTTAGGGTAATGGTTAGGATTAGGGTTAGGGTGAGGGTGTGTTTTAGGATTAGGGTTAGGGTTAGGCTTAGGGTTAGATTTAGGTTTAGGATTAGTATTATTGTTAGGGTTAGAGTTAGAGTTAAATTGAGGGTGAGGGTGAGGGTGAGGCTTAGGGTTAGTGTTAGGGTGAGGTTTAGGGTTAGGGTTAGGATTAGTTTTAGGGTGAGTGTCAGGTTTATGGTTATATTTAGAGTTGGGGGAGGGTTAGTTCGTGGGTTAGGGTTAGGGTTAGTGTTAGCGTTAAGGTTAGGGTGAGGATTAGGTTGACGTTAAGGGTTAAGGGTAGTTTTAGGTTTATGATTAGTGTTAGGGTGAGGGTGAGGGTTAGGGTTATTTTTAGGTTTAGGTTTTGGGTTACAGTTACGGTGACAGTGAGGGTGAGGGTTAAGGTTAGCTATAGAGTTAGGGTTAGGTTGAGGTTTACCTTGAGGGTTAGGTTTAGGGTTAGTTTTAGGGTTAGATTTAGGGTGAGAGTTAGGGGGAGGTTTAGGGTCATGGTTTGGGTTAGGGTTAGGATTAGCTTTATGGTGAGGGTGAGTGTGTGTATTAGGGTTAGGTTTAGGGTTTGGCTTAGGTTTAGACTGAGGGTGAGGTTGAGGGTGAGGGTAAGGGATAGGTTGAGGGTAAGGTTTAGGGTTCGCGTGAGGGTTTGGGTGAGGGTTAGGGTTACAGTGAGGTTGAGGTTTAGGATTAGTGTGAGGGTTAGGGTTAGGATTAGGGTTAGGGTGAGTGTAGGTGTTAGGATTAGGCTTAGGTTTAGGGTTAGGGTTAGATTTTGGGTTAGGATTAGTTTTATTGTTACGGTTAGGATTAGAATTACTGTGAGGGTTAGGGTGAGGCTGAGGGTTAGGGTTAGGTTTAGGGTGAGGTTTAGGTTTAGGGTTAGGATTAGGGATAGGGTAAAAGTGAGGTTTATGGTTAGACTTAGAGTTAGGGGGAGGGTTAGGATGAGGGTTAGGGTTAGGGTTAGTGTTAGGGTTAAGGTGAGGGTTAGGTTGAGGTTTAGGTTTAGGGTTAGGGGGAGGTTTAGGGTTAGGGTTAGGGTTAGGGTGAGGGTGGGGTTTAACGTTAGAGTTAGGGTTAGGGTGAGTCTGAGGGTGAGGGTTAGGTTTAGGGTTAGTGTTAGGGATAGGGTGAGGATTAGGGTGAGGGTGAGGGTTAGGGTTAAGGATAGGTTTTGGTTTAGGATTAGCATTAGGCTGAGGGTGAGTGTGAGGGTTAGGGTTAGGTTTAGGGTGTAGTTTAGGTTTAGGGTTAGGATTAGGGATAGGGTAAAGGTGAGGTTTATGGTTAGACTTAGAGTTAGGGGGAGGGTTAGGATGAGGGTTAGGGTTAGGGTTAGTGTAGGGTTAAGGTGAGTGTTAGGTTGAGGTTTAGGTTTAGGGTTAGGGGGAGGTTTAGGGTTAGGGTTAGGGTTAGGGTGAGGGTGGGGTTTAACGTTAGAGTTAGGGTTAAGGTGAGTCTGAGGGTGAGGGTTAGGTTTAGGGTTAGTGTTAGGGATAGGGTGAGGATTAGGGTGAGGGTGAGGGTTAGGGTTAGGGATAGGGTTTGGTTTAGGATTAGGATTAGGCTGAGGGTGAGTGTGAGGGTTAGGGTTAGTGTTAGAGTTAGGATTAGGGTTAGGATGAGGGTTAGGGTTCGGGTTAGGGTTAGGGTGAGGGTGAGGCTGAGGGTTATGGTTATGGTTATGGTTAGGGTTAGGGTTAGTTTTAGTGTTACAGTGAGGGTTAGGGTTAGGTTTAGGGTTAGGATTAGGCTTAGGTTTAGGCTGTGTGTGACAGTGGGGTTGAGGATTAGGGTTAGGGTTAGGATTAGGGTTAGGGATAGGGTTATTTTTAGTGTTATGTTAGTTTGGGTTAAGTTTGTGGTGAGGGTGATGCTGAGGCTGAGGTTTATGGTTAGGGTTAAGGTTAGGGTTAGGATTAGGGTTAGGTTTAGGATTAGGCTGAGTGTGATTGTGGGGGTGAGGATTAGAGTTAGGGTTAGGGTTATTTTAGTGTTGTGGTTAGGGTTAAGTTTGCAGTGAGGGTGAGGCTGAGGGTGAGGGTTATGGTGAGGGTTAGGGTAAGTTTAGGGTTAGTGTTATTGTTAGGGTAAGGGTTAGAGTTATGGTGAGGTTGGGGTTGAGGGTGAGGGTTAGGATTAGGGTTAGGGTGATGGTTAGGTTTAGGTGTAGGTTGAGGGTTAGGATGAGGGTTAGGGTTAGGATTAGGGTTTGGGTGACGTCTAGGTTGAGGGTGAGGGTTAGGGTAAGGCTTAGGCTTAGGCTTAGGTTTTGGCTGAGTGTGAGGTTGAGGGTGAGGTTTAGGGTTAGGGTGATAGTTAGGTTTACGGTTGGGGTGAGTGTTAGGATGAGGTTTAGTGTTAGGTTGAGGGTTATGGTGAGGATGATGGTAAAGGCAAAGGTGAGGTTTAGGCTGAGGGTGAGGGATTCGTTAAGGGTGAGGGTTAGGGTTTGTTTTAGGGTTAGGATAAGGGTTAGGGTTAGGGTTAAGATAAGGGTTAGATTGAGGATTAGGTTTAGGGTTAGTGTGAGGTTTAGTGTGAGGATGAGGGTTAGGGTTAGTGTGAGTGTGAGGGTTATAATTAGGGTTTGGTTGAGGGCTAGGGTGAGGGTAAGGGTGAGGGACATGCTTAGGGTTAGGCTGAGGTTTAGGGTTTGGGTTAGGGTTAGAGTTAGTTTTAGGATGAGGGTGAGGTTTAGGGTTAGAGTTAGTGTTAGGGTTAGTGTTAGGGTGAGGTTTAGGATTAGGGTGAGGGTTAGGATTATTGTGATCGTGAGTGTTAGGGTTAGGGTTAGTGTTAGGGTGAGGGTAAGCTTTATTGTGAGGGTTAGGGTTAGGGTGAGGGTTCTGGTTATGGTGAGGTTTAGGGTTAGGGTTATGGTGAGGGTGAGGGTGAGGTTTAGGGTTAGATATAGGTTTAGGGGGAGGGTTAGGGTTAGGGTGAGGGTTAGGCTTAGAGTTAGGATTAGGATTAGGATAAGGGTTAAGCTGAGTGTGAAGGTTAGGGTTCGGGTTAGGCTTAGGGTTAGGCTGAGGGTGAGGGTGATGGTTAGGGTTAGGGTTAGGGTGAGAGTTAGGGTTCGGGTTAAGTTTAGGGTTAGGAAGAGGGATAGGGTTAGGTTGAGGATTAGTGTTAGGGTTTGGGTTAAGGTGAGCGTTAGGGTTACGGTTAGTGTTATTGTTAGGGTTAGGGTTAGAGTTTCGGTGAGGGTGAGTTTGAGGGTGAGGTTTAGGGTTATGTTTAGGGTGAGGTGTAGGTTTAGGGGTAGGATTAGGGTTAGGTTGAGGGTTAGGTTTAGGTTTAGATTTAGGGGTAGGGGGAGGGTTAGTTCATGGGTTAAGGTTAGTGTTAGGGTTAAATTTAGGGTGAGGGTTAGGTTGAGGTTAAGGTGTCGGGTTAGGTTTAGGGTTAGGATTAAGGTTAGGGTGAG